>NW_028225182.1:33883507-34002546 GCF_052327205.1 Somniosus microcephalus
TTCCCCTCCCACCCACCTTCTCAAGCTACTACTTAGATTCCTCTGTCCCGCTTCCTCCAGTGTTTCATTAGGATCACTCCCCCTCCCTCCTTTTTTATAGTCGAACGCCCGCAAAAAATAAAACTCTGCTGGCAAAAGGAGGAGGTGATGTTGGAGTCCAGTGCGGTCAACTCCTGATGTGCTTCTTCGTGAGATTGGGCCTAAGTTTGCACACCTCCTGCTCCACCCTCCAAACAAATTGCTTCTTTCTTGGCCCCCGAACGAGATGTTCTCTTCCTGTTGTTTGGTGCCGGGTTGGAAAAACAGACCTTCAACGGGAGTTGCTCACGGTAAACAGATGGCCTCAGGGGAGGTGGCCTGACATGCAATGACTTGTAGACATCTGCTGTTGTCTCTGGGGACTGCTGGCTAAGGGACACCAGTTTCTCGTTGCCAAAGAAGTCCGGTTATGTCCTGTGGCTTGGGGTGGCGATGTAACAACCGATCCACCTTGACTACAGGCCCTTTCCTTCTGTTTCCAACACGTTTCTGCAGTGAATTGGTCAAACAGGAAATGGGCACGATCATCAGTTGCATAGGGCAGGAAGGAATGGGGGCAGGGGGTCCAACCACTGCCCACACCAGAGTGGGCAATCCTCCTTCGCCGCAGGTTACCGTAGCAATCTCACGGAGAGCCTGAATGCCTTATCTCCTCTTTCTCCAAATCCTGGAGTAGAGGGAAGCCCAGTCCTCAGCGTGGTCACAAATTGTCACTTGGTGCTATGGGATAGTAACACTGCTAAATAGCTCCATGTTCCAGCTCTGTCCTGTCCGTCTGCCTTCAGAACTGAGAAGATTGTGAGAGTCAAGGTCCGATGCCTCTGTTCCAGGGCTTCCCAGACCAGACTACCTTCCTCACTTCTGCTGACCACCTGTCAAGCGGACCAAAATATCTTCTGATCGATTCTGTCCCGCACTCTGTTCCCAGGTAGCGGACGGGGTTTGTGTAAAGTGTTTGGCCCGCTCCGACCTCTGATGTTTTTGCTGTTTCTTGTTGACTCAAGAATTGTCTTTCACTTTCTCCAAATCTTTGGCCAGCACTGGTGCTGCAAAAATGGGAAGTGAAACATCAGTTATCGAAATAAAGAAACCTACTGCAAATTCGAAACCATCAGAAATAGATCGAGAGGGTCCTGGGAGCTTAGATCCCAGTCACCCAGACTCCGTCTCATTGTATAGCATCCCAATGCACTAAACCCCTTCCCATTCACTCCTACTGTATACAATCCGATGGACCAAACCTTTCCTATTCACTCCCATTACACAGAGATCCCATGGACCAAACCGCTTCCCATTTACTCCCATTACACGGACACCCCATGGACCAAACCCCTTCCCATTCACTCCCATTACACAGAGATCCCATGGACCAAACCGCTTCCCATTTACTCCCATTACACAGAGACCCCATGGACCAAACCCCTTCCCATTCACTCCCATTACACGGACACCCCATGGACCAAACCGCTTCCCATTTCCTCCCATTACACGGACACCCCATGGACCAAACCCCTTCCCATTCACTCCCATTACACAGAGACCCCATGGACCAAACCCCTTCCCATTCACGGTGGCATAGTGGTTAGCACTGTTGCCTCACAGCGCCAGGGACCCGGGCTCAAATCCGGCCTCGGGCGACTGTCTGTGTGGAGTTTGCACATTCTCCCTGTGTCTGCGTGGGTTTCCTCCGGGTGCTCCGGTTTTCTCCTCACAGTCCAAAGATGTGCGGGTTAGGTTGATTTGGCTATGATAAATTGACCCTTAGTGTTAGGGGATTAAATACGTGGGGTTACGGGGATAGGGTGGGATATTTGTCGGCGCAGGCTCGATGGGCCGAAATGGCCTCTATCTGCACTGTGGGGATTCTGTGATTCTGTGATTACATGGACACCCCATAGACCAAACCCCTTCCCTTTCATTCCCATTCTATAGAATCCCCATGGACCAGTTCCCATTACACAGAGACCCCATGGACCAAACCGCTTCCCATTCACTCCCATTACACAGAGATCCCATGGACCAAACCGCTTCCCATTCACTCCCATTACACGGACACCCCATGGACCAAACCCCTTCCCATTCACTCCCATTACACGGACACCCCATGGACCAAACCGCTTCCCATTCACTCCCATTACACGGACACCCCATGGACCAAACCGCTTCCCATTCACTCCCATTACACGGACACCCCATGGACCAAACCGCTTCCCATTCACTCCCATTACACGGACACCCCATGGTCCAAACCGCTTCCCATTCACTCCCATTACATGGACACCCCATGGAGCAAACCGCTTCCCATTCACTCCATTACCACAGAGACCCCATGGACCAAACCCCTTCCCATTCACTCCCATTACACGGACACCCCATGGACCAAACCGCTTCCCATTCACTCCCATTACACGGACACCCCATGGACCAAACCCCTTCCCATTCACTCCCATTACACGGACACCCCATGGTCCAAACCCCTTCCCATTCACTCCCATTACACGGACACACCATGGACCAAACCGCTTCCCATTCACTCCCATTACACGGACACCCCATGGTCCAAACCCCTTCCCATTCACTCCCATTACACGGACACCCCATGGACCAAACCCCTTCCCATTCACTCCCATTACACGGACACCCCATGGACCAAACCGCTTCCCATTCACTCCCATTACACAGACACCCCATGGACCAAACCGCTTCCCATTCACTCCCATTACACGGACACCCCATGGACCAAACCCCTTCCCATTCACTCCCATTACACGGACACCCCATGGTCCAAACCGCTCCCCATTCACTCCCATTACACAGAGACCCCATGGACCAAACCCCTTCCCATTCACTCCCATTACACGGACACCCCATGGACCAAACCCCTTCCCATTCACTCCCATTACACGGACACCCCATGGACCAAACCGCTTCCCATTCACTCCCATTACACAGACACCCCATGGACCAAACCCCTTCCCATTCACTCCCATTACACGGACACCCCATGGACCAAACCCCTTCCCATTCACTCCCATTACACGGACACCCCATGGACCAAACCCCTTCCCATTCACTCCCATTACACGGACACCCCATGGACCAAACCCCTTCCCATTCACTCCCATTACACGGACACCCCATGGACCAAACCCCTTCCCATTCACTCCCATTACACAGACACCCCATGGACCAAACCCCCCTACCCATTAATTCCCACAACCTTGGCTTCGGATGGCACTTTACAAACAGCAATGGACTTTTCCCCCCCCCCCCCGGCATCAGAACAGACACAAGTCACCGCGCGTTCCTTTGCCCTTACCTTCCGCAGCTGCTGCCTGCTGAGGCGGGCGAGCGTCAAGGGAGTGCCGGTGAGTGAACCTTTGCTGGCAGGGACGATTGGGCCTTCTCTGTCCGCTTTCAGTAACAGGCCCCAAGGGTCAGCGGGGGAGCTGAATGGCCAGCCCACCTCGCCAGAGGTATCTCACGTCCAGGAGCAGCCTCTTGCTATCTGGATGGCAACAGCTATTACTGTATCCTCGTGGCTTAGACCGAGCTACCAGCCCTCTGCCCTCACTCAAGGGGCTGCCACCTGCCCGATGGAAGGCTGTGATTTTCCATATCTCTTATTCCCTTGAGTTCCCTTGTTGTTGTAGCTTCGCATCACCAGAAGTAGCACAAACAGGTCTTGTTTGCTGCATTGTGCCGCCTCACAGCTCCTGGCCTTGTTAAGTTCCTATACGTTGTTAATTGAATTGGCACCACAGGGACCATTGAGATTCTTACGTGGAGAGACTAGAAACATAGAAACATAGAAGATAGGAGCAGGAGTAGGCCATTCGGCCCCTCGAGCCTGCTCCGCCATTCAATGCGATCATGGCTGATCATCCAAATTCAGTACCCTGTCCCTGCTTTCTCCCCATACCCCTTGATCCCTTTAGCCTTAAGAAATATATCCAACTCCTTCTTGAATATATTTAATGAATTGGCCTCTACTGCCTTCTGTGGTAGAGAATTCCACAGGTTTACCACTCTCTGGGTGAAGAAATTCCTCCTAATTTCTGTCCTAAATGGCCTACCCCTTATCCTTAGACTGTGACCCCTGGTTCTGGACTCCCCGACCATCGGGAACATCCTTCCTGCATCTAGTCTGTCCAGTCCTGTCAGAATTTTATAAGTTTCAATGAGATCCCCTCTCATTCTTCTAAACTCCTGCGAGTACAAGCCCAATCGACCCAATCTCTCCTCATACGTCATTCCTGCCATCCCAGGTATCAGCCTGGTGAGTCTTCGCTGCACTCCCTCCATGGCAAGAACACCCTTCCTCAGATAAGGCGACCAAAACTGCACACAATACTCAAGATGTGGTCTCACCAAGGCCCTGTACAACTGCAGCAAGAGAAGCTGGGATTGTTCTCCTTGGAGCAGAGAAGGTTAAGAGGAGATTTAATCGAGGCGTTCAACATCATGAAGGCTTTTGACAGAGTGGATAGGGAGAAGTTGTTTCCACTGGCAGGAGGGTCGGTAACCAGAGGGCACAGAGTTAAGATAATTGGCAAAAGAACCAGAGGACGAGATGAGGAGAATTTATTATTAAGCAGGGAGTTGTGGTGATCTGGAATGCGCTGCCTGAAAGGGCGGTGGAAGCAGATTCAATAGTAACTTTCAAAAGGGAATGGGATAAATATTTGAAGGGGAAAAGTTTGCAGGACTACGGGGGAAGAGCAGAAGGGAGTGGGACTAATTGGAGAGCTCGTTCAAAGCGCCGGCACAGGCACGACGGGCCGAATGGCCTCTTTCTGTGCCTCATGATTCTCTGGCACTTGGTAACCTCCTCTTTACAGTGGCCACTGCAGCTCTGAAAACGCATTCCCTAAAAACGGGGTGGGGGGGAGGGGGGCGGGGGGAGGGCCAACTGAAAATGTCAAAACTGAGAGAGATAGGTTATTGTTGGGTAAGGGTATTGAGGGTTACAGAACCGAGGCAGGTAGACGGAGTTAAGATACAGATCAGCCCATGATCTTATTAAATGGCGGTACAAGCTCGAGGGGCAGAATGGCCTCCTCCTGTACTTATGTATCTTAAAGGCGGAGAGAGAGGTGGAGAGGCAGAGAGATTTAGGGAGCAAGTTCTAGAGCTAGAGTAAGAGGAAATCCAATGGTCGTGTTTTAACATTATGAAGGGTTTTGATGAGCTAACTTAAGAAAAGCTATTTCCACTGGTCGGTCAGTCGGTGACTGAAGGGCAACAAGTTAAGAACATAAGAAGTAAGAGCAGGAGTAGGCCACAGGGCCCCTCGAGCCTGCTCCGCCATTCAATAAGATCATGGCTGATCATCGACCTCAACTCCACTTTCTCGCCCGATCCCCATATCCCATGATTCCCCTAGAGTCCAAAAATCTGTCGATCTCAGCCTTGAATATACTCAACGACTCCGCCTCCACAGCCCTCTGGGGCAGAGAATTCCAAAGATTCACCTCCCTCTGAGTGAAGAAATTCCTCCTCATCTCAATCTTAAATGGCCGGCCCCTTTTCCTGAGACTAAGCCCCCTAGTTCTAGACTCTCCAGCCAGGGGGAAACAGCCTCTCAGCATCTACCCTGTCAATCCCCCCCTCAGAATCTTGTATGTTTCAATGAGATCACCTCTCATTCTTCTAAACTCCAGAGAGTATCGGCCCATTCTACACAATCTCTCCTCATAAGACAGTCCTCTCATCCCAGGGATCAATCCAGTGAACCTTCGTTGCACCGTCTCCAAGGCAAGTATATCCTTCCTTAGATAAGGAGACCAAAACTGTGCACAGTACTCCAGGTGTGGTCTCACCAAGGCCCTGTACCATTGGAGCAAGACTTCCTTACTCTTATACTCCAACCCCCTTGCAATAAAGGCCAACATGCCATTTGCCTTCCTTATTGCTTGCTGTACCTGCATGCTAGCTTTCTGTGTTTCTTGCACGAGGACACCCAAATCTCTCTGAACACCAACATTTGAAAGCTTCACAACCCTCTGAGTGAAGAAATTCCTCCTCATCTCAGTCTTAAATGGCCGACCCCTTATCCTGAGACTATGCCCCCTAGTTCTAGACTCTCCAGCCAGGGGAAACAACCTCTCAGCATCTACCCTGTCAATCCCCCCCTCAGAATCTTGTTAGGAGTGTGCTGTTAGGACATGGAACACCTGGCCTGAAACAGTGGGGGAAGCAGAATCAAGAATAGAGACATGGATAAATGTTTTTTAAAAATGTTACGGGGATAGGGCAGGGGAATGAGACTAAGCGGAGACCCCTTTCAGAGAGCTAGCACAGGCATGATGGGCTGAATGGGCAAAGGGCAGGGGAATGGGACTAAGCGGAGAGCTTTTTCAGAGAGCTAGCACAGGCATGATGGGCCGAATGACCTCCTTCTATTTTGTAAAAATCCTTTTTAGCACCAGGAGAGGCAAGCTGGCTGATTTCTCTCCTCCCTCGCCCGTGGGCACCCGAGGCCGTTTGCAGTGACCCTACTTGGCACTCGGAGTGAGGTAAGCAGTCCCCCTCAAACCGTGGCTCCACAGTTAGCCAACAGTTCTGAATCGAGTGACTCAACGGTTAATCGTCAAGCTGAAATCTTCCGCCCTGTCTTGCTGGCAAGCTGTTGCTATGGAGACGAAGCCTTCCCAAGTGCCTGCCTGGGATTTCATCTCGATGCACAGGGGAACAGTGGGCCTCCAGAAATGCCCGGTTATGCCGATCAGGAAAGGATGAACAGGCTGAGTCTCTTTTTCTCTAGAAAAGAGAAGGCTGAGGGGTGACCTGATAGAGGCCTTTAAAATTGCGAAAGGTTTTGACAGAGTGGATACAGAGACTTGTGGGAAAGATCAAAACTAGAAGCCATCAATATAAGGTAGTCACCAAGAAATCAAATAGGGAATTGGGAAGAAACCTCTTTACCCAGAGAGTGGTGAGGATGTGGAACTCGCTACCACAGGGAGTGGTTGAGGCAAATAGTATCGATGCATTTAAGGGGAGGCTGGACAAGCATATGAGGGAGAAGGGAATAGAGGGTTCTTCTCTTCTTCTTAGGCAGTCCTTCGGAACCGAGGATGACTTGCTTCCACACTAAAAATGAGTTCTTAGGTGACTGATGAGCCCATTGCGGGGCCTACAGTCTCTGTCACGGGTGGGGCAGACGGTGGGTGGGGTGCTTGGGTTGACGTGCGCTCCTTGTGCTGCCTGTGCTTGGCTTCCGCTTGCTCCCGGCGAAGAGACTCGAGGTGTTTGCCGTCTTCCCGGATGCTTCTCCTCCACTTTGTGCGGTCTTGGGCCAGGGATTCCCAGCTGTCGGTGGGGATGTTGCACCTTTTCAAGGAGGCTTTGAGGGTGTCCTTGAAGCGTTTCCTCTGCCCACCTGGGGCTCTCTTGCCATGTCGGAGCTCCGAGTAGAGCGCTTGTTTTGGGAGTCTCGTATCGGGCATGCGGATGATGTGGCCCGTCCAGTGGAGCTGATTGAGAGGGTTATGCTGATGGTGTTAGATGAGGAAAGGCGAGAGGAGGCTCGAGTGGAGCATAAACGCCGGCATGGACTGGTTGGGCCGAATGGCCTGTTTCTGTGCCGTATATCCTGTGTAATCCTGTGTAATATAGAGGAGATACACTGGGGAACAGTGAGGTATTTAGAGGGTAAAAGCTGGGAACAATGCGGTATATAGAGGGTGTACACTGCAACAGACTGGGATATCTGTCTGCCCTGTGGTAACAAACCCTAGTCGCTGTGTCTGACTCTCCACAGTGAGTGACAGCAAACTGCTCAGCCACGGGGGGCATCACACAGGCCTCCCTGATGTGGCTGTCTCCCGCTGGCCACACATTTTCCAGCAAGGTGGAGTGGGGGGTGGGGGATGTGGGGGTTGGAGGTGAAGTCACCTGATGTGTCACCTCGCAAGGGTGCTGAGGCCAATTGCAAGGCCTCCTTTACTGCTGTCTCAGCCGGGCGGGTTTGGCGCCCGGCGCCCGTGCCCGAGGGACCTGTAAACTAAAGGCAGTGCTTAATTCGCCATTACATCAGGTGGAGCTGCGGCTAGACGTACCGAGGCAAATATTCTCCCGTCACCTCACATTGAAACCAGCCTCCCAGTTGCTCGGCAACAGGTCGGTGCCAAAAAAAAATGCCAAACCCAAAAGGAAGAGGCGAGTCATTGTGTGGGGGCGAAGGTTTACACTTAGGCCTCAACTTGTAAGAAACCCTCAACCATGATCTCTTACTGCTTACAAGAAGAGAAGAACTTGAATTCACAGAACTCGCCCCCTTTCACGCCCCCCGGGGCGCCCCAAAGCGTTTCGCAGCCAGTATAGCACTTTTCTTAAAGCGTAGTCGCTGTTGTAATGCAGGGAAAATGCGGCAGCCTATTTGCGCACAGCAAGATCCCACAGTGTGATTAAACGACTAGATGCTGTTTTCCTGAGAGCAGAGAAAGTTGAGAGGAGATTTGATAGAGGTGTTCAAAATCATGAAGGGTTTTGCTAGAGCAAATGAGGAGAGGCAGCACGGTGGCATAGTGGTTAGCACTGTTGCCTCACAGCGCCAGGGACCCGGGTTCGAATCCGGCCTTGGGTGACTGTCTGTGTGGAGTTTGCACATTCTCCCCGTGTTTGCGTGGGTTTCCTCCGGGTGCTCCGGTTTCCTCCCACAGTCCAAAGATGTGCGGGTTAGGTTGATTGCCTATGATAAATTGACCCTTAGTGTTAGGGGGATTAAATACGTGGGGTTACGGGGATCGGGTGGGATATGTGTTGGTGTAGGGGTTACGGGGATCGGGTGGGATATGTGTCGGTGCAGGCTCGATGGGCCGAAATGGCCTCTATCTGCACTGTGGGGTTTCCGTGATTCTGTGATTCTGTGAAACCTCATGTTCCATGGAAGCTCAGTGTAAACTCCAGGAACAGCGCCTCATCTTCCGATGAGGCACTTTACAGCCTTCAGGACTCAATATCGAGTTCAACAACTTCAGATCATAACCTCGGCCCCTATTATATTTTTATATTTTTTATCCACACTTTTGGTTTGTGACTTTTCCTTTTCTTCTCTCTCCCACACGGCAGCTGTCTCTCACTCTGCCAGTGCATTTCACACTTCATTTAGAGCCATTGTCTGTTTCTTTACCTGTCCTATTACCATCTCGTCTCGCCTTGAATATCTCCTAATGTCTCTTCTTTCATCCCCTCCCCCATTTCCCAGCCCCCAAACTGCCTTTTGTTTCATTTCCTGCCTTTTCTCTCAGTTCTGTAGAAGGGTTTCGACCCGAAGCGTTGACTCTGTTTCTCTCTCCGCGGATGTTGCCTGGCCTGCTGAGTTTTTGCAGCATTTTCTGTTGTTATTGAGGAGAAACTGTTTCTCCCCTGGCAGAAGGGTCGGTAACCTCTGCGGGGGGGGAGGGGAACCGAGTACAATGACGTCCATTTCGTGCAACTCCCCATCCCCTGACCCCCCCCCTCGAAGGAGCTGAGTCTCCCTGGGATACCGGGGGGGGGGGGGTGCAATTTTAACCTTACCCGTCCGTCAAGAAAATGACGGGATTGGGCGCATGGCTGGTTTTCAAAGCCTCAGTGGGCAGCAACCCTCGCCTCTGGGTCATAAGGTCGTGGGTTCGAGTCCCACTCCAGAGACTTGAGCACAAAATCCAGGCCGGCACTCCCGGTGCCAGTGCTGAGGGAGCGCGGCGCGGTCGGAGGTGCCGTCTTTCGGATGAGAGGTTAAACCTCTCAGGTAGACGTAAAAGATCCCACGGTTCTTATTTCAGAGAAGAGCAGGGGGGGGACTTCTCCCTGGGTGTCCTGAGGCCAACATTTTTCCATCAATCAATCGCTTAAACAGATGATCTGGTCATTATCATAGTGCTGTCTGTGGGAGCTTGCTGTGCGCAAATTGGCTGCCGCGTTGCCTCCTTTACAACAGCGACTACACTTCAAAAAAAATTACTTCATTGGCGCTATAGAAATGCAAGTCTTTCTTTTACACCCCGTCCGATTTTAATCTTGAGTGATGTCATCGGGCGCGGTGTACTCTTTTTGATGGGGTGTTTAAACAGATGGACTGTAAATAAATAAAACTTTACATAAAACTTAACAAATTAAATTAAAATTTGGTTGGCCGGGGTGACGATGCACTCCAGTCCCCGCGGCGCCCACCGGTCTCGGACGGCCTCAAGCGTGCCGGCAGACACCGCGTGCTCCATCTCCAGGGCCACCTGGGCGCGAACATGGCCGCGGAAGAAATGCAGGAAATCAGGCCGAACGACCCCCTCGACCGCCCGCTGCCTGGACCAGTTGAGGGTCACTTTGGCCAGGCCCAGAAGCAGTCCTATGAGGAGGTCCTCCGGCCCACCCTCTCCCCTCCGCACCAGGTGACCAAAGATCAGGAGCGTGGGACTGAAGTGCAGCCAAAAATCGAGGAGCAGCCCCTTCAAATAATGGAAGAGAGGCTGCGACCTCTTACACTCCGTGTAGACATGAAACACGGACTCCTCCAGGCCGCAGAAAAGGCAAGCGGCCTGGGAGTCCGTGAACCTATTTAAAACCATATTGCACAGGACTGCTCCGTGCAACACCCTCCAGGCCAAGTCCCTCGGGTGCGGTGTAAACCCGCCGTTCACCCCGATCCTGCGGAATTACCGCCCGGCGCGTTAAGTTAACATGCGCTTCCGAGAGACCACGGTATCTCACCCAGGTGGCTTCACCCCCATGTGTGACGCCGTGGGCCTTTATTCGGGGTTCAATGGGGCGGGGGGGGGCGGGGGCTGCCAGCTCCTGGCACATGGCCCGGCACGGCCGCGGTGAGGGAGGGTCCGGTCTTGACCTGACGCGAACGTTCCACAAGGAGCCGCCACTTAGCTTTTCAGAGCGGCTGATTTTCGTCATCCTCCCAGCGATACCAAAACCAATTGCAAGTCTCTGACCCAGGCTTACTGACCCAGCCCAGAGTGAACCAGAACATTTCCTCATCTCAATCGAACTGCTCACAACCTTCCACCCTCTTCATCCCCACTCCCTCTCCGTCGCTGGGACCGCCAACACCCACCTAACATCGCCCAACTCCGTCCCCTACCGCAGCTCGTCCGCTGCTGAAACCCTCGTCCATGCCTTTGTCACCTCTCGACTCGGCTATTCCGACGCTCCCCTGGCTGCCGTCCCAACGCCCACCCTCCGTAAACTCGAGCTCATCCAAAACTCTGCTGGCCCGTGTCCTAACATTCGCACCAACTCCTCTTCACCCCTGTGCTCGCTGACCTACATTGGCTCCCGGTTAAGCAACGTCTCGATTTTAAAATTCTCATCCTCATGTTCAAGTCCCTCCATGGCCTCGCCCCCCTCCCTATCTCTGTAACCTCCTCCAGCCCTACAATCCTCCGAGAGCTCTGTTCCTTTGACTCTGGCCTCTTGCGCATCCCCCAATTTCCATCGCTCCACCATTGGCGGCCGTGCCTTCAGCTGTCGGGGCCCCAAGCTCGGGGATTCCCTCCCTAAACCTCTCCGCCTCTCTCTCCTCCTTTAAGACGCTCCTTAAAACCGACCTCTTACCTGTCCTAATAACTCCTTCTATGGGATGGAAGTTACGCTACAGTGATATAAAGCTCTGCTCAGACCCCATCTGGAGCACTGCGTTCAGTTCTGGGCCCCGCACCTCGAGAAGGATGTATTGGCCTTGGAGGGGGTGCAGGGCACATTCACCAGAATGATACCCGGGGGCTAAAGGGTTAAATTATGAGGACAGACTGGGCTCGTATTCCCTCGGGTATAGAAGATTAAAGGGTGATGTAATCGAGGTGTTTAAGATGATTAAAGGAGTCGATAGGGTGGATAGAGAGAAACTATTTCCTCTGGTGGGGGGAGTCCAGAACAAGGGGGCAGAACCTTAAAATTAGAGCCAGGCCGTTCAGGGGTGATGTCAGGAAACACAGCTTCACACAAAGGGTAGTGGAAATCTGGAACTCTCTCCCCCAAAAAGCTGTTGAGGCTGGCGGGTCAATTGAAAATATTCAAAACTGAGATCGATAGATTTTTTGTGTGCTTCTTGGAACATGAAGCGAAGGTGGGTAGATGGAGTTAAGATCTAATTGAGATCATTAGCAATGATGTAATTGAGATCGGCGGAGCAGGCACGAGGGGCTGAACAGCCTCCTCCCGGGATCCGATTTTTGCAGGCCCCCGCCCTGTGACCCCAGGCACTTCGAAGGGGGTCAGTGGCAGAGTTCCACGCGCCCCCCACACCCCCTTCCCCCACACTCACAGAAATGTCAGGTCACCCTTCGCTCCATCTAACTATGAGCATCCCAGAGGAGCTTGACGAGTGTATATAAACGGTCTTTGTGGTTTTACATGTTGGGGGTGGAGGAGGGGTGCGGGCGGCAATCTCCACAGCTGGAGATCCTTTTAATAGGCGGCCGGAAGAATTTTCAGAACTGTGGAAGGGGGAAAGATGTTCACCACAAAAAACGAAACAGCTATAAAAATGGTTACTTCACAAAAATGTTTAATTTTTTTAAATAACTATTAAATACACAATAATTAGTTCTTCCTACGATTGACATTGCTGGCTAAGTCACAAATCAATCAAATTTATTATAATTTATAGGATAATACTGAAGAGCCAGGACTGGATATCACAGGCTTGTAACGTCCCCGCTGGTTTCTTCCTCTTCTCCTTGCACAGCAGAAGCCGAGAGGAAACACAGCGGGGCGGGGGGGTGGGGGGGGGGGGGGAATTCAACCTGGGTGGCAGCACAAATCGGGCGCTAGCTATTCGATGTATTTTGTGATCAGCAGGCTCAGCCGCAGACCAGGATCTGAACCCGGGGCCTTCCTAGTCTGTATTCATTTTAATTCATTCACAGGATGTGGACGTCGCCGGCAGGACCAGCTTGTATTGGCCATCCCTCGAGCAGCTGAATACAACCGAGTGGCTTGCTGGGCCATTTCAGAGGGAGCAGTTAAGAGTCAACCACATTGCTGCGGGTCTGGAGTCACGTATAGGCCCAGACCGGCTAAGGACGGCAGATGTCCTTCCCTAACCGAGGCCCCGTCTGCTCTCTCAGGTGAAAGATCCCACAGTCACTATTTCGAAGAGCAGGGGGCGTGAGTTCTCCCTGGTGTCCTGGGGCCAATATTTATCCCTCAACCAACAACATCACTAAAACCGATGATCTGGTCATTATCACATTGCTGTTTGTGGGAGCTTGCTGTGCGCAAATTGACTGCCGCATTTCCCACATTACAACAGTGAGTACTTCATTGGCTGTAAAGTGCTTCGAGATGTTCGGTGTTTGTGAACGGCGCTATATAAATGCAAGTCTTTCTTTCTTTAAAGGGCATGGTTAGCACTGTTGCCTCACAGCGCCAGGGACCCGGGTTCAAATCTGGCCTCGGGCGACTGTCTGTGTGGAGTTTGCACATTCTCCCTGTGTCTGCGTGGGTTTCCTCCAGGTGCTCCGGTTTCCTCCCACAGTCCAAAGATGTGCGGGTTAGGTTGATTTGGCTATGATAAATTGACCCTTAGTGTTAGGGGATTAAATACGTGGGGTTACGGGGATAGGGTGGGATGTGTGTCGGTGCAGGCTCGATGGGCCGAAATGGCCTCTATCTGCATTGTGGGGATTCTGTGATTCTGTGTGACATGAGTGAGACACAGCCAAGGAGTAATTTGAGACATGACGTGTGGTTAAGAAGGCAAATGGTATGTTGGCCTTCGTAGCAAGAGGGTTCGAGTACAGGAACAAGGATGTCTTGCTGCAGTTGTACAGGGCCTTGGTGAGACCACACCTCGAGTATTGTGTGCAGTTTTGGTCGCCTTATCTGAGGAAGGATGTTCTTGCCATGGAGGGAGTGCAGCGAAGATTCACCAGACTGATACCTGGGATGGCAGGAATGACGTATGAGGAGAGATTGGGTCGATTGGGCTTGTACTCGCTGGAGTTTAGAAGATTGAGAGGGGATCTCATCGAAACCTATAAAATTCTGTCAGGCTTGGAAAGACTAGATGCAGGAAGGATGTTCCCGATGGCGGGGGTGTCCAGAACCAGGGGTCACAGTCTAAGGGTAAGGGGTAGGCCATTTAGGACAGAGATGAGGAGGAATTTCTTCACCCAGAGAGTGGTGAACCTGTGGAATTCTCTACCACAGAGGGTGGTGGAGGCCAGTTCATTAAATATATTCAAGAAGGAGTTGGATATATTTCTTAAGGCTAAAGGGATCAAGGGATATGGGGAGAAAGCAGGGACAGGGTACTGAATTTGGATGATCAGCCATGATCTCATTGAATGGCGGAGCAGGCTCGAGGGGCCGAATGGCCTACTCCTGCATCTATCTTCTATGTTTCTATGATTGTGACGCGCTCGGGAGGAACTGGTGGCTTTGGGCCTCTGGTTCCCAAAGTTCTCCAACAACTCGGGGGTGGGGTTTCCTCGCCCCGTGTCTGGGTCTGTTGCAGACTGGAGATTGATTGCTAGGATCAGTCAGCAACTCCCATTTGTCGTTGTACCAGGCAGACTGCCGGGATGGTGGAAGGCGAACGAGATGGACCCTCGTCTTTTATTGTCCAGCCGTTCTAGACGGAACTGATATCTATTTCAGTCAGGATTGGCCTGAAGTCTCCAGGAATTTACTCCTGGACACTGCTGCGAGTAACCCAGGAGAAAAATCATGGAAACATTCTTTAAAAAAATGTGTTTTTCCCACCCCCAATTTTCTTTAGTTTATTAA
Organism: Somniosus microcephalus; assembly: GCF_052327205.1. Taxonomy (NCBI): domain Eukaryota; kingdom Metazoa; phylum Chordata; class Chondrichthyes; order Squaliformes; family Somniosidae; genus Somniosus; species Somniosus microcephalus. The sequence continues at coordinate 33,898,274 of NW_028225182.1, forward strand.
TTATTTAAAGATTGGAGGTGGGAAAAAGGGCTATTTGGCTGGGTGGGGCAGTTGGAGGCAGGAGGCCATGTGATAAAAACCTTCAGGAATACATACAGACAAGTGTTGGCAACCCTAAAGGGCAACTAGGGATGGGCAATAAATGCTGGCATTGCCGGCGAAGCCCTGATCCCATAAACGAATTTTTAAAAAATTTCAGTATAAATCATTTTTAGAATAAGGGATTTTTATTCCCCTCCCCTTTCCTCACTTAGAAATTTATCCATACGGGCCCAGAGTTCTGTTCCAGCCTGTGGTACAGCTCCTGTATCCAGGCAGGGCCTAGCTCAGGCTTTGAGGCCTAGCAGGTCAAAGGTTCTGCCGAAGGCGGTGTCTATTTTTAGAGTGTTTGGTAACCGAGGCAACTAGAATGCCGATTAGACTATAATAAGTCCTCTCGCGTGTGTCTCGGAAGCTCTTAAGTCAGGGCTCAGCACTCCTTTACTGCTGTCTCAGCCGGGCGGGTTTGGCGCCCGGCGCCCGTGCCCGAGGGACCTGTAAACTAAAGGCAGTGCTTAAGCCGCCATTACATCAGGTGGAGCTGCGACTAGACGTACCGAGGCAAATATTCTCCCGTCACCTCACATTGAAACCAGCCTCCCAGTTGCTCGGCAACAGGTCGGTGCCAAAAAAAAAATGCCAAACCCAAAAGGAAGAGGCGAGTCATTGTGTGGGGGCGAAGGTTTACACTTAGGCCTCAACTTGTAAGAAACCCTCAACCATGATCTCTTACTGCTTACAAGAAGAGAAGAACTTGAATTCACAGAACTCGCCCCCTTTCACACCCCCCGGGGCGCCCCAAAGCGTTTTGCAGCCAGTATAGCACCTTTCTTAAAGCGTAGTCGCTGTTGTAATGCAGGGAAAACGCGGCAGCCTATTTGCGCACAGCAAGATCCCACAGTGTGATTAAACGACTAGATGCTGTTCTCTTGAGAGCAGAGAAGGTTGAGAGGAGATTTGATAGAGGTGTTCAAAATCATGAAGAGCAAATGAGGAGAGGCAGCACGGTGGCATAGTGGTTAGCACTGTTGCCTCACAGCGCCAGGGACCCGGGTTCAAATCCGGTCTCGGGTGACTGTCTGTGTGGAGTTTGCACATTCTCCCCGTGTTTGCGTGGGTTTCCTCCGGGTGCTCCGGTTTCCTCCCACAGTCCAAAGATGTGCGGGTTAGGTTGATTGCCTATGATAAATTGACCCTTAGTGTTAGGGGGATTAAATACGTGGGGTTACGGGGATCGGGTGGGATATGTGTTGGTGTAGGAGTTACGGGGATCGGGTGGGATATGTGTCGGTGCAGGCTCGATGGGCCGAAATGGCCTCTATCTGCACTGTGGGGTTTCTGTGATTCTGTGAAACCTCATGTTCCACGGAAGCTCAGTGTAAACTCCAGGAACAGCGCCTCATCTTCCGATGAGGCACTTTACAGCCTTCAGGACTCAATATCGAGTTCAACAACTTCAGATCATAATCTCGGCCCCTATTATATTTTTATATTTTTTATCCACACTTTTGGTTTGTGACTTTTCCTTTTCTTCTCTCTCCCACACGGCAGCTGTCTCTCACTCTGCCAGTGCATTTCACACTTCATTTAGAGCCATTGTCTGTTTCTTTACCTGTCCTATTACCATCTCGTCTCGTCTTGAATATCTCCTAATGTCTCTTCTTTCATCCCCTCCCCCATTTCCCAGCCCCCAAACTGCCTTTTGTTTCATTTCCTGCCTTTTCTCTCAGTTCTGTAGAAGGGTTTCGACCCGAAGCGTTGACTCTGTTTCTCTCTCCGCGGATGTTGCCTGGCCTGCTGAGTTTTTGCAGCATTTTCTGTTGTTATTGAGGAGAAACTGTTTCTCCCCTGGCAGAAGGGTCGGTAACCTCTGCGGGGGGGGAGGGGAACCGAGTACAATGACGTCCATTTTGTGCAACTCCCCATCCCCTGACCCCCTGACCCCCCCCCCCCTCGAAGGAGCTGAGTCTCCCTGGGATACCGGGGGGGGGGGGGGGGTGCAATTTTAACCTTACCCGTCCGTCAAGAAAATGACGGGATTGGGCGCATGGCTGGTTTTCAAAGTCTCAGTGGGCAGCAACCCTCGCCTTTGGGTCCTAAGGTCGTGCGTTCGAGTCCCACTCCAGAGACTTGAGCACAAAATCCAGGCCGGCACTCCCGGTGCCAGTGCTGAGGGAGCGCGGCGCGGTCGGAGGTGCCGTCTTTCGGATGAGAGGTTAAACCTCTCAGGTAGACGTAAAAGATCCCACGGTTCTTATTTCAGAGAAGAGCAGGGGGGGGACTTCTCCCTGGGTGTCCTGAGGCCAACATTTTTCCATCAATCAATCGCTTAAACAGATGATCTGGTCATTATCATAGTGCTGTCTGTGGGAGCTTGCTGTGCGCAAATTGGCTGCCGCGTTGCCTCCTTTACAACAGCGACTACACTTCAAAAAAAATTACTTCATTGGCTGTAAAGCGCTTTGGGACGTCCTGAGGTCGTGAAAGGCGCTATAGAAATGCAAGTCTTTCTTTTACACCCCGTCCGATTTTAATCTTGAGTGATGTCATCGGGCGCGGTGTACTCTTTTTGATGGGGTGTTTAAACAGATGGACTGTAAATAAATAAAACTTTACATAAAACTTAACAAATTAAATTAAAATTTGGTTGGCCAGGGTGACGATGCACTCCAGTCCCCGCGGCGCCCACCGGTCTCGGACGGCCTCAAGCGTGCCGGCAGACACCGCGTGCTCCATCTCCAGGGCCACCCGGGCGCGAACATGGCCGCGGAAGAAATGCAGGAAATCAGGCCGAACGACCCCCTCGACCGCCCGCTGCCTGGACCAGTTGAGGGTCACTTTGGCCAGGCCCAGAAGCAGTCCTATGAGGAGGTCCTCCGGCCCACCCTCTCCCCTCCGCACCAGGTGACCAAAGATCAGGAGCGTGGGACTGAAGTGCAGCCAAAAATCGAGGAGCAGCCCCTTCAAATAATGGAAGAGGGGCTGCGACCTCTCACACTCCGTGTAGACATGAAACACGGACTCCTCCAGGCCGCAGAAAAGGCAAGCGGCCTGGGAGTCCGTGAACCTATTTAAAACCATATTGCACAGGACTGCTCCGTGCAACACCCTCCAGGCCAAGTCCCTCAGGTGCGGTGTAAACCCGGCGTTCACCCCGATCCTGCGGAATTACCGCCCGGCGCGTTAAGTTAACATGCACTTCTGAGAGACCACGGTATCTCACCCAGGTGGCTTCCCCCCCATGTGTGACGCCGTGGGCCTTTATTCGGGGTTCAATGGGGTGGGGGGGCTGCCAGCTCCTGGCACATTGCCCGGCACGGCCGCGGTGAGGGAGGGTCCGGTCTTGACCTGACGCGAACGTTCCACAAGGAGCCGCCACTTAGCTTTTCAGAGCGGCTGATTTTCGTCATCCTCCCAGCGATACCAAAACCAATTGCAAGTCTCCGACCCAGGCTTACTGACCCAGCCCAGAGTGAACCAGAACATTTCCTCATCTCAATCGAACTGCTCACAACCTTCCACCCTCTTCATCCCCACTCCCTCTCCGTCGCTGGGACCGCCAACACCCACCTAACATCGCCCAACTCCGTCCCCTACCGCAGCTCGTCCGCTGCTGAAACCCTCGTCCATGCCTTTGTCACCTCTCGACTCGACTATTCCGACGCTCCCCTGGCTGCCGTCCCAACGCCCACCCTCCGTAAACTCGAGCTCATCCAAAACTCTGCTGGCCCGTGTCCTAACATTCGCACCAACTCCTCTTCACCCCTGTGCTCGCTGACCTACATTGGCTCCCGGTTAAGCAACGTCTCGATTTTAAAATTCTCATCCTCATGTTCAAGTCCCTCCATGGCCTCGCCCCCCTCCCTATCTCTGTAACCTCCTCCAGCCCTACAATCCTCCGAGAGCTCTGTTCCTTTGACTCTGGCCTCTTGCGCATCCCCCGATTTCCATCGCTCCACCATTGGCGGCCGTGCCTTCAGCTGTCGGGGCCCCAAGCTCGGGGATTCCCTCCCTAAACCTCTCCGCCTCTCTCTCCTCCTTTAAGACGCTCCTTAAAACCGACCTCTTACCTGTCCTAATAACTCCTTCTATGGGATGGAAGTTACGCTACAGTGATATAAAGCTCTGCTCAGACCCCATCTGGAGCACTGCGTTCAGTTCTGGGCCCCGCACCTCGAGAAGGATGTATTGGCCTTGGAGGGGGTGCAGGGCACATTCACCAGAATGATACCCGGGGGCTAAAGGGTTAAATTATGAGGACAGACTGGGCTCGTATTCCCTCGGGTATAGAAGATTAAAGGGTGATGTAATCGAGGTGTTTAAGATGATTAAAGGAGTCGATAGGGTGGATAGAGAGAAACTATTTCCTCTGGTGGGGGGAGTCCAGAACAAGGGGGCAGAACCTTAAAATTAGAGCCAGGCCGTTCAGGGGTGATGTCAGGAAACACAGCTTCACACAAAGGGTAGTGGAAATCTGGAACTCTCTCCCCCAAAAAGCTGTTGAGGCTGGCGGGTCAATTGAAAATATTCAAAACTGAGATCGATAGATTTTTTGTGTGCTTCTTGGAACATGAAGCGAAGGTGGGTAGATGGAGTTAAGATCTAATTGAGATCATTAGCAATGATGTAATTGAGATCGGCGGAGCAGGCACGAGGGGCTGAACAGCCTCCTCCCGGGATCCGATTTTTGCAGGCCCCCGCCCTGTGACCCCAGGCACTTCGAAGGGGGTCAGTGGCAGAGTTCCACGCGCCCCCCACACCCCCTTCCCCCACACTCACAGAAATGTCAGGTCACCCTTCGCTCCATCTAACTATGAGCATCCCAGAGGAGCTTGACGAGTGTATATAAACGGTCTTTGTGGTTTTACATGTTGGGGGTGGAGGAGGGGTGCGGGCGGCAATCTCCACAGCTGGAGATCCTTTTAATAGGCGGCCGGAAGAATTTTCAGAACTGTGGAAGGGGGAAAGATGTTCACCACAAAAAACGAAACAGCTATAAAAATGGTTACTTCACAAAAATGTTTAATTTTTTTAAATAACTATTAAATACACAATAATTAGTTCTTCCTACGATTGACATTGCTGGCTAAGTCACAAATCAATCAAATTTATTATAATTTATAGGATAATACTGAAGAGCCAGGACTGGATATCACAGGCTTGTAACGTCCCCGCTGGTTTCTTCCTCTTCTCCTTGCACAGCAGAAGCCGAGAGGAAACACAGCGGGGCGGGGGGTGGGGGGGGGGGGGAATTCAACCTGGGTGGCAGCACAAATCGGGCGCTAGCTATTCGATGTATTTTGTGATCAGCAGGCTCAGCCGCAGACCAGGATCTGAACCCGGGGCCTTCCTAGTCTGTATTCGTTTTAATTCATTCACAGGATGTGGACGTCGCCGGCAGGACCAGCTTGTATTGGCCATCCCTCGAGCAGCTGAATACAACCGAGTGGCTTGCTGGGCCATTTCAGAGGGAGCAGTTAAGAGTCAACCACATTGCTGCGGGTCTGGAGTCACGTATAGGCCCAGACCGGCTAAGGACGGCAGATGTCCTTCCCTAACCGAGGCCCCGTCTGCTCTCTCAGGTGAAAGATCCCACAGTCACTATTTCGAAGAGCAGGGGGCGTGAGTTCTCCCTGGTGTCCTGGGGCCAATATTTATCCCTCAACCAACAACATCACTAAAACCGATGATCTGGTCATTATCACATTGCTGTTTGTGGGAGCTTGCTGTGCGCAAATTGACTGCCGCATTTCCCACATTACAACAGTGAGTACTTCATTGGCTGTAAAGTGCTTCGAGATGTTCGGTGTTTGTGAACGGCGCTATATAAATGCAAGTCTTTCTTTCTTTAAAGGGCATGGTTAGCACTGTTGCCTCACAGCGCCAGGGACCCGGGTTCAAATCTGGCCTCGGGCGACTGTCTGTGTGGAGTTTGCACATTCTCCCTGTGTCTGCGTGGGTTTCCTCCAGGTGCTCCGGTTTCCTCCCACAGTCCAAAGATGTGCGGGTTAGGTTGATTTGGCTATGATAAATTGACCCTTAGTGTTAGGGGATTAAATACGTGGGGTTACGGGGATAGGGTGGGATGTGTGTCGGTGCAGGCTCGATGGGCCGAAATGGCCTCTATCTGCATTGTGGGGATTCTGTGATTCTGTGTGACATGAGTGAGACACAGCCAAGGAGTAATTTGAGACATGACGTGTGGTTAAGAAGGCAAATGGTATGTTGGCCTTCGTAGCAAGAGGGTTCGAGTACAGGAACAAGGATGTCTTGCTGCAGTTGTACAGGGCCTTGGTGAGACCACACCTCGAGTATTGTGTGCAGTTTTGGTCGCCTTATCTGAGGAAGGATGTTCTTGCCATGGAGGGAGTGCAGCGAAGATTCACCAGACTGATACCTGGGATGGCAGGAATGACGTATGAGGAGAGATTGGGTCGATTGGGCTTGTACTCGCTGGAGTTTAGAAGATTGAGAGGGGATCTCATCGAAACCTATAAAATTCTGTCAGGCTTGGACAGACTAGATGCAGGAAGGATGTTCCCGATGGCGGGGGTGTCCAGAACCAGGGGTCACAGTCTAAGGGTAAGGGGTAGGCCATTTAGGACAGAGATGAGGAGGAATTTCTTCACCCAGAGAGTGGTGAACCTGTGGAATTCTCTACCACAGAGGGTGGTGGAGGCCAGTTCATTAAATATATTCAAGAAGGAGTTGGATATATTTCTTAAGGCTAAAGGGATCAAGGGATATGGGGAGAAAGCAGGGACAGGGTACTGAATTTGGATGATCAGCCATGATCTCATTGAATGGCGGAGCAGGCTCGAGGGGCCGAATGGCCTACTCCTGCATCTATCTTCTATGTTTCTATGATTGTGACGCGCTCGGGAGGAACTGGTGGCTTTGGGCCTCTGGTTCCCAAAGTTCTCCAACAACTCGGGGGTGGGGTTTCCTCGCCCCGTGTCTGGGTCTGTTGCAGACTGGAGATTGATTGCTAGGATCAGTCAGCAACTCCCATTTGTCGTTGTACCAGGCAGACTGCCGGGATGGTGGAAGGCGAACGAGATGGACCCTCGTCTTTTATTGTCCAGCCGTTCTAGACGGAACTGATATCTATTTCAGTCAGGATTGGCCTGAAGTCTCCAGGAATTTACTCCTGGACACTGCTGCGAGTAACCCAGGAGAAAAATCATGGAAACATTCTTTAAAAAAATGTGTTTTTCCCACCCCCAATTTTCTTTAGTTTATTAATTATTTAAAGATTGGAGGTGGGAAAAAGGGCTATTTGGCTGGGTGGGGCAGTTGGAGGCAGGAGGCCATGTGATAAAAACCTTCAGGAATACATACAGACAAGTGTTGGCAACCCTAAAGGGCAACTAGGGATGGGCAATAAATGCTGGCATTGCCGGCGAAGCCCTGATCCCATAAACGAATTTTTAAAAAATTTCAGTATAAATCATTTTTAGAATAAGGGATTTTTATTCCCCTCCCCTTTCCTCACTTAGAAATTTATCCATACGGGCCCAGAGTTCTGTTCCAGCCTGTGGTACAGCTCCTGTATCCAGGCAGGGCCTAGCTCAGGCTTTGAGGCCTAGCAGGTCAAAGGTTCTGCCGAAGGCGGTGTCTATTTTTAGAGTGTTTGGTAACCGAGGCAACTAGAATGCCGATTAGACTATAATAAGTCCTCTCGCGTGTGTCTCGGAAGCTCTTAAGTCAGGGCTCAGCACTCCTTTACTGCTGTCTCAGCCGGGCGGGTTTGGCGCCCGGCGCCCGTGCCCGAGGGACCTGTAAACTAAAGGCAGTGCTTAAGCCGCCATTACATCAGGTGGAGCTGCGACTAGACGTACCGAGGCAAATATTCTCCCGTCACCTCACATTGAAACCAGCCTCCCAGTTGCTCGGCAACAGGTCGGTGCCAAAAAAAAAATGCCAAACCCAAAAGGAAGAGGCGAGTCATTGTGTGGGGGCGAAGGTTTACACTTAGGCCTCAACTTGTAAGAAACCCTCAACCATGATCTCTTACTGCTTACAAGAAGAGAAGAACTTGAATTCACAGAACTCGCCCCCTTTCACACCCCCCGGGGCGCCCCAAAGCGTTTTGCAGCCAGTATAGCACCTTTCTTAAAGCGTAGTCGCTGTTGTAATGCAGGGAAAACGCGGCAGCCTATTTGCGCACAGCAAGATCCCACAGTGTGATTAAACGACTAGATGCTGTTCTCTTGAGAGCAGAGAAGGTTGAGAGGAGATTTGATAGAGGTGTTCAAAATCATGAAGAGCAAATGAGGAGAGGCAGCACGGTGGCATAGTGGTTAGCACTGTTGCCTCACAGCGCCAGGGACCCGGGTTCAAATCCGGTCTCGGGTGACTGTCTGTGTGGAGTTTGCACATTCTCCCCGTGTTTGCGTGGGTTTCCTCCGGGTGCTCCGGTTTCCTCCCACAGTCCAAAGATGTGCGGGTTAGGTTGATTGCCTATGATAAATTGACCCTTAGTGTTAGGGGGATTAAATACGTGGGGTTACGGGGATCGGGTGGGATATGTGTTGGTGTAGGAGTTACGGGGATCGGGTGGGATATGTGTCGGTGCAGGCTCGATGGGCCGAAATGGCCTCTATCTGCACTGTGGGGTTTCTGTGATTCTGTGAAACCTCATGTTCCACGGAAGCTCAGTGTAAACTCCAGGAACAGCGCCTCATCTTCCGATGAGGCACTTTACAGCCTTCAGGACTCAATATCGAGTTCAACAACTTCAGATCATAATCTCGGCCCCTATTATATTTTTATATTTTTTATCCACACTTTTGGTTTGTGACTTTTCCTTTTCTTCTCTCTCCCACACGGCAGCTGTCTCTCACTCTGCCAGTGCATTTCACACTTCATTTAGAGCCATTGTCTGTTTCTTTACCTGTCCTATTACCATCTCGTCTCGTCTTGAATATCTCCTAATGTCTCTTCTTTCATCCCCTCCCCCATTTCCCAGCCCCCAAACTGCCTTTTGTTTCATTTCCTGCCTTTTCTCTCAGTTCTGTAGAAGGGTTTCGACCCGAAGCGTTGACTCTGTTTCTCTCTCCGCGGATGTTGCCTGGCCTGCTGAGTTTTTGCAGCATTTTCTGTTGTTATTGAGGAGAAACTGTTTCTCCCCTGGCAGAAGGGTCGGTAACCTCTGCGGGGGGGGAGGGGAACCGAGTACAATGACGTCCATTTTGTGCAACTCCCCATCCCCTGACCCCCTGACCCCCCCCCCCTCGAAGGAGCTGAGTCTCCCTGGGATACCGGGGGGGGGGGGGGGGGTGCAATTTTAACCTTACCCGTCCGTCAAGAAAATGACGGGATTGGGCGCATGGCTGGTTTTCAAAGTCTCAGTGGGCAGCAACCCTCGCCTTTGGGTCCTAAGGTCGTGCGTTCGAGTCCCACTCCAGAGACTTGAGCACAAAATCCAGGCCGGCACTCCCGGTGCCAGTGCTGAGGGAGCGCGGCGCGGTCGGAGGTGCCGTCTTTCGGATGAGAGGTTAAACCTCTCAGGTAGACGTAAAAGATCCCACGGTTCTTATTTCAGAGAAGAGCAGGGGGGGGACTTCTCCCTGGGTGTCCTGAGGCCAACATTTTTCCATCAATCAATCGCTTAAACAGATGATCTGGTCATTATCATAGTGCTGTCTGTGGGAGCTTGCTGTGCGCAAATTGGCTGCCGCGTTGCCTCCTTTACAACAGCGACTACACTTCAAAAAAAATTACTTCATTGGCTGTAAAGCGCTTTGGGACGTCCTGAGGTCGTGAAAGGCGCTATAGAAATGCAAGTCTTTCTTTTACACCCCGTCCGATTTTAATCTTGAGTGATGTCATCGGGCGCGGTGTACTCTTTTTGATGGGGTGTTTAAACAGATGGACTGTAAATAAATAAAACTTTACATAAAACTTAACAAATTAAATTAAAATTTGGTTGGCCAGGGTGACGATGCACTCCAGTCCCCGCGGCGCCCACCGGTCTCGGACGGCCTCAAGCGTGCCGGCAGACACCGCGTGCTCCATCTCCAGGGCCACCCGGGCGCGAACATGGCCGCGGAAGAAATGCAGGAAATCAGGCCGAACGACCCCCTCGACCGCCCGCTGCCTGGACCAGTTGAGGGTCACTTTGGCCAGGCCCAGAAGCAGTCCTATGAGGAGGTCCTCCGGCCCACCCTCTCCCCTCCGCACCAGGTGACCAAAGATCAGGAGCGTGGGACTGAAGTGCAGCCAAAAATCGAGGAGCAGCCCCTTCAAATAATGGAAGAGGGGCTGCGACCTCTCACACTCCGTGTAGACATGAAACACGGACTCCTCCAGGCCGCAGAAAAGGCAAGCGGCCTGGGAGTCCGTGAACCTATTTAAAACCATATTGCACAGGACTGCTCCGTGCAACACCCTCCAGGCCAAGTCCCTCAGGTGCGGTGTAAACCCGGCGTTCACCCCGATCCTGCGGAATTACCGCCCGGCGCGTTAAGTTAACATGCACTTCTGAGAGACCACGGTATCTCACCCAGGTGGCTTCCCCCCCATGTGTGACGCCGTGGGCCTTTATTCGGGGTTCAATGGGGTGGGGGGGCTGCCAGCTCCTGGCACATTGCCCGGCACGGCCGCGGTGAGGGAGGGTCCGGTCTTGACCTGACGCGAACGTTCCACAAGGAGCCGCCACTTAGCTTTTCAGAGCGGCTGATTTTCGTCATCCTCCCAGCGATACCAAAACCAATTGCAAGTCTCCGACCCAGGCTTACTGACCCAGCCCAGAGTGAACCAGAACATTTCCTCATCTCAATCGAACTGCTCACAACCTTCCACCCTCTTCATCCCCACTCCCTCTCCGTCGCTGGGACCGCCAACACCCACCTAACATCGCCCAACTCCGTCCCCTACCGCAGCTCGTCCGCTGCTGAAACCCTCGTCCATGCCTTTGTCACCTCTCGACTCGACTATTCCGACGCTCCCCTGGCTGCCGTCCCAACGCCCACCCTCCGTAAACTCGAGCTCATCCAAAACTCTGCTGGCCCGTGTCCTAACATTCGCACCAACTCCTCTTCACCCCTGTGCTCGCTGACCTACATTGGCTCCCGGTTAAGCAACGTCTCGATTTTAAAATTCTCATCCTCATGTTCAAGTCCCTCCATGGCCTCGCCCCCCTCCCTATCTCTGTAACCTCCTCCAGCCCTACAATCCTCCGAGAGCTCTGTTCCTTTGACTCTGGCCTCTTGCGCATCCCCCGATTTCCATCGCTCCACCATTGGCGGCCGTGCCTTCAGCTGTCGGGGCCCCAAGCTCGGGGATTCCCTCCCTAAACCTCTCCGCCTCTCTCTCCTCCTTTAAGACGCTCCTTAAAACCGACCTCTTACCTGTCCTAATAACTCCTTCTTTGGGATGGAAGTTACGCTACAGTTATATAAAGCTCTGCTCAGACCCCATCTGGAGCACTGCGTTCAGTTCTGGGTCCCGCACCTCGAGAAGGATGTATTGGCCTTGGAGGGGGTGCAGGGCACATTCACCAGAATGATACCCGGGGGCTAAAGGGTTAAATTATGAGGACAGACTGGGCTCGTATTCCCTCGGGTATAGAAGATTAAAGGGTGATGTAATCGAGGTGTTTAAGATGATTAAAGGAGTCGATAGGGTGGATAGAGAGAAACTATTTCCTCTGGTGGGGGGAGTCCAGAACAAGGGGGCAGAACCTTAAAATTAGAGCCAGGCCGTTCAGGGGTGATGTCAGGAAGCACTTCTTCACACAAAGGGCAGTGGAAATCTGGAACTCTCTCCCCCAAAAAGCTGTTGAGGCTGGCGGGTCAATTGAAAATATTCAAAACTGAGATCGATAGATTTTTTGTGTGCTTCTTGGAACATGAAGCGAAGGTGGGTAGATGGAGTTAAGATCTAATTGAGATCATTAGCAATGATGTAATTGAGATCGGCGGAGCAGGCACGAGGGGCTGAACAGCCTCCTCCCGGGATCCGATTTTTGCAGGCCCCCGCCCTGTGACCCCAGGCACTTCGAAGGGGGTCAGTGGCAGAGTTCCACGCGCCCCCCACACCCCCTTCCCCCACACTCACAGAAATGTCAGGTCACCCTTCGCTCCATCTAACTATGAGCATCCCAGAGGAGCTTGACGAGTGTATATAAACGGTCTTTGTGGTTTTACATGTTGGGGGTGGAGGAGGGGTGCGGGCGGCAATCTCCACAGCTGGAGATCCTTTTAATAGGCGGCCGGAAGAATTTTCAGAACTGTGGAAGGGGGAAAGATGTTCACCACAAAAAACGAAACAGCTATAAAAATGGTTACTTCACAAAAATGTTTAATTTTTTTAAATAACTATTAAATACACAATAATTAGTTCTTCCTACGATTGACATTGCTGGCTAAGGCACAAATCAATCAAATTTATTATAATTTATAGGATAATACTGAAGAGCCAGGACTGGATATCACAGGCTTGTAACATCCCCGCTGGTTTCTTCCTCTTCTCCTTGCACAGCAGAAGCCGAGAGGAAACACAGCAGGGCGGGGGGTGGGGGGGGGGGAATTCAACCTGGGTGGCAGCACAAATCGGGCGCTAGCTATTCGATGTATTTTGTGATCAGCAGGCTCAGCCGCAGACCAGGATCTGAACCCGGGGCCTTCCTAGTCTGTATTCATTTTAATTCATTCACAGGATGTGGACGTCGCCGGCAGGACCAGCTTGTATTGGCCATCCCTCGAGCAGCTGAATACAACCGAGTGGCTTGCTGGGCCATTTCAGAGGGAGCAGTTAAGAGTCAACCACATTGCTGCGGGTCTGGAGTCACGTATAGGCCCAGACCGGCTAAGGACGGCAGATGTCCTTCCCTAACCGAGGCCCCGTCTGCTCTCTCAGGTGAAAGATCCCACAGTCACTATTTCGAAGAGCAGGGGGCGTGAGTTCTCCCTGGTGTCCTGGGGCCAATATTTATCCCTCAACCAACAACATCACTAAAACCGATGATCTGGTCATTATCACATTGCTGTTTGTGGGAGCTTGCTGTGCGCAAATTGACTGCCGCATTTCCCACATTACAACAGTGAGTACTTCATTGGCTGTAAAGTGCTTCGAGATGTTCGGTGTTTGTGAACGGCGCTATATAAATGCAAGTCTTTCTTTCTTTAAAGGGCATGGTTAGCACTGTTGCCTCACAGCGCCAGGGACCCGGGTTCAAATCTGGCCTCGGGCGACTGTCTGTGTGGAGTTTGCACATTCTCCCTGTGTCTGCGTGGGTTTCCTCCAGGTGCTCCGGTTTCCTCCCACAGTCCAAAGATGTGCGGGTTAGGTTGATTTGGCTATGATAAATTGACCCTTAGTGTTAGGGGATTAAATACGTGGGGTTACGGGGATAGGGTGGGATGTGTGTCGGTGCAGGCTCGATGGGCCGAAATGGCCTCTATCTGCATTGTGGGGATTCTGTGATTCTGTGTGACATGAGTGAGACACAGCCAAGGAGTAATTTGAGACATGACGTGTGGTTAAGAAGGCAAATGGTATGTTGGCCTTCGTAGCAAGAGGGTTCGAGTACAGGAACAAGGATGTCTTGCTGCAGTTGTACAGGGCCTTGGTGAGACCACACCTCGAGTATTGTGTGCAGTTTTGGTCGCCTTATCTGAGGAAGGATGTTCTTGCCATGGAGGGAGTGCAGCGAAGATTCACCAGACTGATACCTGGGATGGCAGGAATGACGTATGAGGAGAGATTGGGTCGATTGGGCTTGTACTCGCTGGAGTTTAGAAGATTGAGAGGGGATCTCATCGAAACCTATAAAATTCTGTCAGGCTTGGACAGACTAGATGCAGGAAGGATGTTCCCGATGGCGGGGGTGTCCAGAACCAGGGGTCACAGTCTAAGGGTAAGGGGTAGGCCATTTAGGACAGAGATGAGGAGGAATTTCTTCACCCAGAGAGTGGTGAACCTGTGGAATTCTCTACCACAGAGGGTGGTGGAGGCCAGTTCATTAAATATATTCAAGAAGGAGTTGGATATATTTCTTAAGGCTAAAGGGATCAAGGGATATGGGGAGAAAGCAGGGACAGGGTACTGAATTTGGATGATCAGCCATGATCTCATTGAATGGCGGAGCAGGCTCGAGGGGCCGAATGGCCTACTCCTGCATCTATCTTCTATGTTTCTATGATTGTGACGCGCTCGGGAGGAACTGGTGGCTTTGGGCCTCTGGTTCCCAAAGTTCTCCAACAACTCGGGGGTGGGGTTTCCTCGCCCCGTGTCTGGGTCTGTTGCAGACTGGAGATTGATTGCTAGGATCAGTCAGCAACTCCCATTTGTCGTTGTACCAGGCAGACTGCCGGGATGGTGGAAGGCGAACGAGATGGACCCTCGTCTTTTATTGTCCAGCCGTTCTAGACGGAACTGATATCTATTTCAGTCAGGATTGGCCTGAAGTCTCCAGGAATTTACTCCTGGACACTGCTGCGAGTAACCCAGGAGAAAAATCATGGAAACATTCTTTAAAAAAATGTGTTTTTCCCACCCCCAATTTTCTTTAGTTTATTAATTATTTAAAGATTGGAGGTGGGAAAAAGGGCTATTTGGCTGGGTGGGGCAGTTGGAGGCAGGAGGCCATGTGATAAAAACCTTCAGGAATACATACAGACAAGTGTTGGCAACCCTAAAGGGCAACTAGGGATGGGCAATAAATGCTGGCATTGCCGGCGAAGCCCTGATCCCATAAACGAATTTTTAAAAAATTTCAGTATAAATCATTTTTAGAATAAGGGATTTTTATTCCCCTCCCCTTTCCTCACTTAGAAATTTATCCATACGGGCCCAGAGTTCTGTTCCAGCCTGTGGTACAGCTCCTGTATCCAGGCAGGGCCTAGCTCAGGCTTTGAGGCCTAGCAGGTCAAAGGTTCTGCCGAAGGCGGTGTCTATTTTTAGAGTGTTTGGTAACCGAGGCAACTAGAATGCCGATTAGACTATAATAAGTCCTCTCGCGTGTGTCTCGGAAGCTCTTAAGTCAGGGCTCAGCACTGGTTTGTGACGCACAGATTTGGAAACATGCCCACAACTTGAGGGAGGATCAGCGTGCCATCGCCACGGCAACGCCACAACACCTGCACGAAAAACAAGCCAGGGCTGCAATGCTGGGGAGCAGCTGTCAGTTAAAAGTTTGGGAGCTTTGAACCTTGGCACCTTCGCTAACGACAACAGGGGGGGTTTAGGGGGTTTACCTAAACACACACCGACATGGCAAAGGCTTGCGGTCGCTGTAAAACCTGGCGCAAACATTGCACCCCCCTTCCTCCGACACCTAAAAATAAAAGCGGCTTTTACAAAAAACAAAACATACAAATGGAAGATTAGGCCGAGGCCCGATCTGACAGAAGCCAAGTAGGCCTTGTGCATAAATTGGGCCCTTGATTTGCCCAACGCGACTCAGTTCTTTGCCCTGAGGCAACGCTGTTGATGGGGATCCATGGCCGCCGGTTTTGGAGACGGGTTCTTCGACGCCAACTCGTTGAGGGTCCTTGGTGGCGAGCAAACTTTCCAGCGCGGCCGAGACGTGTCCGGCCCGCTTGACGTCAGGGCCTTTCGGTTCCGGCCAACCTTGGCCCGACCCCCTCGGAGCATGCTGGGAAAGGAACCATCACGGACGAAGCCGCTACTCTTCAAGGAGGGGGCATTATTTTCCCGTGGCGGGCGGTGGGGGTGGGGGGATATTGCTGGTGTGCGTTCGTTCTACTTGAAAAGATCACCTCCGCCCCCACCCCAAATCCAAGTCGATATTGCAAGGAAGCCAAGGAAATGCCCCTTCAGCCGCCCCCTAGCATTGGAATGCTGGAGTGCTGTCCCTCCAACACGGATTCATTAGCATGGCTCGCTCGTGCCTCGATCTTCGCCAGATGTCTTGCCTCAGATTAAGTGAAAACTCGCCATCAGAACCATATCACGCATGTCCATACACACAGCTGAAAGAGATTAAAATCAAGATCAGACTAAAAGACTGCAGCATTCCTTCCAAAACAGCCAAGTCACCAGAGTTAATACAATAGCAAAATACTGCGGATGCTGAAAATCTGACTAATAACACTCCTCAATCACCCCCAACACCCCTCTCCCAGCACCTTCCCGTGCAAGCGCAGGAGATGCAACACCTGCCCTTTTACCTCCTCCCTTCCCACCGTCCAGGGTCCCAAACACTCCTTCCAGCTGAAACAGCGATTTACTTGTACTTCTTGCAATCTAGTATACTGTATTCGCTGCTCACGATGCGGTCTCCTCTACATTGGGGAGACCAAACGCAGATTGGGCGACCGCTTTGCGGAACACCTCCATTCAGTCCGTAAGGGGGACCCCGAGCTTCCGGTCGCCTGTCACTTTAATTCTCCGCTCCACTCCCACTCTGACCTCTCTGTCCTCGTCCTCTTACTCTGTTCCACTGAAGCTCAACGTAAGCCCGAGGAACAGCACCTCATCTTTCGATTAGGCACTTTACAGCCTTCCGGACTCAACATCGAGTTCAACTATTTCAGACTATAATCTCGGCCCCTATATTTATTTTCCCCCATGTTTTCTCACATGGCAGCTGTTGATCATCCTGCCATCACCATTCACACCCCACCTAGAGTCATCTTTTGTTTCTTAACTTGTCCCATTACCTCTCTTTTTGCCTCGCACCACCACCCCTTTTGTCAGTCAATCTCTCCTGCCTTCCAGCCTGTCACAGACCGTCCCTTTTGTTCTTTCCTCCTCTCCTCCCTTTCCCTGCTTAAAAATCTCTCTTCTCTAACTTTTCCAGTTCTGACGAAGGGTCCTCGACCTGAAACCGTTGACTCTGTTTCTCTCTCCTCGATGCTGCCTGACCTGCTGAGTGTTTCCAACTTTTTCTGTTGTCACCAGAGTTAAAGTAGCTTCACAGCACTTGAACGCCACATGTTAATTCATCATAGAATCATACATTCGGCCCATCGTGCCTGTGCCGGCTCTTTGAACGAGCTCTCCAATTAGTCCCACTCCCCGTAGCCCTGCAAATTTGTGCCTTTTCGAGTATTTCTCCAATTCCTCTTTTGAAAGTTATTATTGAATCTGCTCCCCCCGCCCTTTCAGGCAGCGCATTCCAGATCATCATAACTCGCTGCGTAAAAATAATTCTCCTCATCTCCCCCTCTGGTTCTTTTACCGATTATCTTAAATCTGTGTCCTCTGGTTACCGACCCACCCTGCCAGTGGAAACAGTTTCTCTTTATTTACTCGGTCAAAACCCCGCATAATTTTGAGCACCTCTATCAAATCTCCTCTTAACCTTCTCTGCTCTAAGGAGAACAACCCCAGCTTCTCCAGCCTCTCCACATAACTGATGTCCCTCGTCCCCGGTGCCATTCTAGTAACTCTCCTCCGCACCCTCTCCAAGGCCTTGACATCCTTCCTAAAGTGTGGTACCCAGAATTGGACACAATACTCAAGCTGAGGCCTAACCAGTGATTGATAAAGGTTTAGCATAACCTCTTGGCTTTTGTACTCTAAGCTTCTATTAATAAAAGATCCTGAGTGCTTTTTTAACAGCCTTCTCAACTTGTTCTGCTACCGTCAAAGATTTGTGTACATACACCCACAGATCGCTCTGTTCCTGCACCCCATTTAAAATTGTACCCTTTATTTCATATTGCCTCTCCTCATTCTTCCTGCCAATATGTATCACTTCACACTTCACTGCGTTAAATTGTATCTGCTATGTGTCTGCCCATTTCACCAGTCTGTCTATGTCCTCCTGACATCTGTTACTATTCTTCTCAATGTTTAGATTGCAGTTCAGCAGGAGTTGGCTCGAAGGGCCTCTACTCCAAGGGGCGGGGGTCATCCTTATGCTGTCCGTGGTCTTCCCTCAACATTGTAGCAGGCCGGGGTAAGGAGAGGGGTAGGGGTGGGTGAAAGATCTGCCAAAGGCCAGGGCTGTCAGAACCGTGCCGCCCGCTCGTTCTGCGAGCACGGTGAAAGAGGGACCGGCACCGCGGCAAGTCACCGCGACCATACCGGGGCTGCAATGTACAGGGACTCACCGAGGGAGGAAACAGGGGACGTGGGGGGGCGATGGGGCTGAAGTAACTCCCACCCCACCCCTCGAGGGGCTGACTGGCCTCCTCCTGTTCCTATGTTCCTCATAAACGCTTTCAATCTAAATGTCAAGGCCATGTTGCCTCAGTATCCCCACTTCTCACTGTTGACTCTTGCACTTACCGTCAGGACTTGTGTGGCCCTGCCGCTGAAGACCCAAGCTCCTCTTCAGGTTCTTCGCCCACCTCCTGGCCCCTCGCTTGAGAGCCGCCGCCACGCTGGTCTTCACCTCCTCCTCCTCCCGGGGCCCTTCCGCCACCGCCCACTCCCAGGCGCCGAGGTCCACGGGGAAAGGGGGGTCCTTCCCTTCCCGCCGGGCCTGGGCGGGCTGCCGGCAGAGGGGGCAGAGGAGCTGGCGGAGGTCGGAGGCGTCGGGCTCGGCCAGGGCCAGGAGGGCCAGGAGGCACTCGCTGCAGAAGGTGTGCCGGCAGGGCAAGACCCTGGGAGTCCGAGAGCCCCTAGTGTAGGGACAGTAACAGACGCTGCACTCCCTTTCCGTGTGCATCTCGACTGGACGTGCAGGAGGGTTGTGCAGGATCCTTCAGAGGCCTCCTCCTTTTATAGCAGCTCTGGAGGCTTCCCTCACAAGTGACCTCATTCATAGAAATGAGCTCAGCCAAGGAGGGGCTTTCCTTTTAAGGTATTGACCGCCCCACAATCAGGAAGCCTCGGGAGCCCAGCCAAGTTTCGCAACACACAGCCGTCTATTTAATCTCCTTCCTCCTCTCTCAGTCGCTTGCCAATGATTTACAGCGCCAGGGTTTCGCATGCGAAGATTGCAGGTTTCGGTCTGAGGCAATGTCAATCTCAAGTGGGAGGGGGAAAATCCCCCGAGCCTGGTCAGCAGGCACCGGCTGCCAACCTCGACTGAAGGGAAAAGGAACTCGCATTTAGGCAGCCCTTTCACCACCCCACCACGTCCCAAAGCGCTTCACAGCCAATGAAACGCACTTGTCGACGTCGCAATCTAGGGCGACGCAGCAGTCGATTGGCGCACAGCAAGATCCCACAAACAGCAACGCGACAAATGAGCATATAATCTGGGTTTTCTTTTTAGTGATGTTGGTTGAGGGATAAATATTGGCCTCGGGACACCGGGGAGAACTCTCCCCTCCCTCCCCACTCTCCTTCCAATACTGGCCGTGGGATCTTTATACGTCCACCTGAGAGGGCGGACGGGGCCTCAGTTTAATGTCTCGTCTGAAAGGCAGCACCTCCGACAGTGCAGCGCTCCCTCAGTACTGGCACTGGGAGTGTCGGCCTGGATTATGTGCCCAAGTCTCTGGAGTGGGACTCTGTAGGGGATGGCGTGTGGCGCGTGCGCCCAGTCAGCTTCACGTCTGACTATCCCTTGAGCGGTTCGAATCGCTCCCACACCCCTGGGTTCTAGACACCGGACTTAGGTACAGGCAACGATGCAGAAAATTGAGTAGACAAGTGGATTGGTATAAGAAAACCAAGATTTTATTAAAAGCAGAATACAGCAATCTTATGGCAAATTACTGGTATGAAAAATACAGGCATAAACAGTTATACTTATATGGGAATGGGGAACACACAGCACATCGAGGGAAAAATAGCTCCATTAACAATCCCCTTATCCTTATCCCACCCCCTATACCTAACTAGATTAAGCTATGAGGGGCCAAGAATTCATGCTCACCAATCCAAAACCTGTTGCTTTAACGGTTGTGAGTTTTGAGGTTTGGTTCTGCTGTCCTTTGGGGTACCCCATCGTCACGTGGTCTCAGGGTGCGGTGCTGGAGTTGTTGCTGTGACACACCCTCCCTCTCCTCAGCTACCGTTGTTGTCTCGTCGCGATGGTTTTTTTTCTTCTTCTCCCTCGGGCGGTCGCCGGCGGTAATGTTGCGGTTGGGGGTCGGTTTGGCGGTCTTCACTGCTTACTTGATTTCACTACCCAAGCTTTGAACGCCCGTATATTCGTTGCGGCATGGACACCTGCGCCTAACGCCAGCTTATTCGCAGTGTTCAAATGCCAACTTATTCTCACTGTCCATACATACACTGCTAATTTCTTCCCCAAACGCCAGCTTATAACTAGGCGTTTGTTTTTTTTACCAATGCGTTTTTCGCTGCCCTTCTCTGCTTTTATCGGTTACCTTCTTCTTTGTCTCGTCTCGTCTCGCCCCTGTGTGTCCGGTGTGGTATTGAACTCGGGTCTTGTTCTCCTCCTGCATTTGGCCCCGGTGTAATGGACGTCCTCGGTTGTTGAGTGGTGCGGGGAGTGAGAAGAGAGCCCGCCACGAGGCCAGGGCGCGAGTACGAGCGGCAGCAGCCCAAGGCCACCGGCAAGAGTCAAAGTCAAGAGCAAGAGTAAGAGAGAGATTACTACTGATGGGCCTCCAATTATACCCATTTCTCCAACTCCTTATCTGCGCGCCAAATCAGGTCAGTCCATTGTTTAACTTTTGGCGGGCTGTTTTAAATGATTACAACCATTTATTTTAACTACCTTAGGAGTGGTTATCTCTGGGTCTAATGGCCCCGATGTCCTGGTTGCTTTGTCATAGATAGGACTTGATTGTCCCCATCCTACCTTGATGGCTACTGTGAGCTGTTATCGATTAAGCATGCAGACAGCTAATGGCCACAATTATGGGCCCATTCTAAATTGATTCGATCCAAGTCAAATAAATGCGTATTCTGTGTTTACTTTGTCTGGCTGGTTCTCGAGAGTCCTGTTCTCACAGATTCCTGCATTTTAATGTTTCATCTCCGGGCCTGCTTGTTGGCAGAGCCTTGCTTTTAAAAATCCTGTCAATGTTGGTCACGGGGTTTACAGAAGCCATTTTGGGTACCCTGTTTTTCAATAACTTGTCCAAAACAGGGTCCCTTGACCCGTAACTTGGGGAGTGCGGAAATTTTGAGAACCCTGCAGCTTACAACTCGAACCCACGACCTTCTGGTTCAGAGGCGAGCGCGCGCTACCCACCGACCCCCCTCACCTTCAAACCTCCCCTCCATCACAACCCTTCTTCTGTGATTTGATACTCTACGACCGTTCCTCTCTCCATCCTCCTGTGCTCCCAGTGGATTGAAACACTGTGAGCATCCAGGGAGAAGGAAGATTGCATAAGAGGAACAAGAGAGGAGAGTTTGGAATAGCCTCAGCCAGAGAGGCAAGAAGGGTGCCTGTGTCCTAACTCGCACCAAGTCCCATTCACCCCTGACCCCTGTGCTCGCTGACCTACATTGGCTCCCGGTAAAGCAACGCCTCGATTTCAAATTCTCATCCTTGTTTTCAAATCCCTCCATGGCCTCGCCCCTTCCTATCTCTGTAATCTCCTGCAGCCCCACAACCCCCCTCCCCCACCCGAGATATCTGCGCTCCTCTAATTCTGCCCTCTTGAGCATAGAAATTTACAGCACAGAAGGAGGCCATTTGGCCCATCTTGTCTGTGCCGGCCGACAAAGAGCATCCCTGATTATAATCGCTCCACCATTGGTGGCCGTACCTTCTGTTGCCTGGGCCCCAAGCTCTGGAATTCCCTGCCTAAACCTCTCCGCCTCACTTTCCTCCTTTAAGACGCTCCTTAAAACCTACCCCTATGAGCAAGCTTTTGGTCACCTGCCCTAATTTCTCCTTATGTGGCTGGGTGTCGAATGTTGTCTGATAATCGCCCCTGTGACGCGCCCTGGGCACGTTTAGCCACGTTAATGGCGCAAGTTGCTATCCTGTCCGAGTTTCATTTAACGTGATGAAAATGACTTTGGGGAATGTCAGACTGTAGGACCTTTCTCCACGCTGTCTGTGGGATTCTCCAGCGCTCTGCAGTCCAAGCCCCCTTCTTCCACTCTCAGTCCCTGGCCGTAGGATCAGACCGACGACCCATTCTGGCCAAAGGACTTTCGTTCGTTGGTGACATGGGCAAGCAGCGCCCCCTTGTGTACGGATACACTCGGCACTCAAGCTTCCTGCTTCCGCTCCCCCCACAGACGTTCAACTGCAGATAGATAGCAAGATCTGCACTTAATAGAGCGCCTTTCGCCACCTCAGGACGTCTCCAAGCACTTTACAGCCAATGAAGCACTTTTTGAGGTGGAGTTGCTGTTGTAATGTAGGAAAAGGCAGCAGCCAATTTGCGCACAGCAACCTCCCACAAACAGCACTGTGATAATGGGCCAGTAATTCCGGTCCCAACGCGTGTGTACGGATGGGGTACTCACGCGTGGGACCGTTGGAAGTGCTGGATTTCAGCATGCACAGCGCATGCGCGGGAAACCGGCATTTCCTCCAAGGGGTTCAGAGGTCCAATGCGTGCGCGCAGGACCCTGCGCGCACGCGTTGAACTTCCTTCTTTTTGACAGGTTTGCCCGTGTGTAAGGGCCTGAACTTTTTTACACATATAAAAAGGAGGCGTAAGGACTTGATTCTTGAAGGTAAGTGGTCTATTATTTAAAATTATTACATTTTTTCCACAGCTTCATTGTTTTTAAGGACTTTACAGTAAGGTAAGTTTATTTTTAGACCCGATTTCTTAAAAAATTATTTTTTTCAAAAATTTTATTAATTGTTTAAAATCGCAGCCGGCACATCGCACTAACTACGCCGCTGGATCAGGTAAGCACATCGCGCCGACATCTGAACCGGGCCAGTGACAGGAATTCCAAGCAGGCCCAGGCTTCAGATGTCGGCGCGCCGGGTGAGTGCACATCAGGGGCTTGCACGCGCGGCAAGCTCCCGATCCTAATTTCTGGCCCAATGACCAGATCATCTGTTTTTTAGTGATGTTGATTGAGGGATAAATACCGGCCCCAGGACACCGGGGAGAACACCCCTCTGCTCTTCTACGGGGATCTCCTACGTCCACCTGAGGGCATACCTCAGTTTAACGTCTTATCTGAAAGACGGCACCTCCGACAGTACAGCGCTCCCTCAGCACCCACCGGTCTCGGAAGGCCTCGAGCGTGCCGGCGGACACCGCGTGCTCCATCTCCAGGGCCACCCGGGCGCGAACATAGCCGCGGAAGAGAGGCAGGCAATCGGGCCGAACGACCCCCTCGACCGCCCGCTGCCTGGACCTGTTTATGGCCATCTTCGCCAGGCCCAGGAGCAGTCCTATGAGGAGGTCCTCTGATCTGCCCGCTCCCCTCCGCACCGGGTGACCGAAGATCAAGAGCGTGGGACTGAAGTGCAGCCAAAAAATGGAGGAGCAGCCCCTTCAAATATTGAAAGAGGGCCTGCAACCTCTCACATTCTATATATACACATGAAAAACAGATTCCTCCGGGCCGCAGAAAAGGCAGGTGGCCTGGGAGTCGTAGAGTTATAACAGCACAGAAGGAGGCCATTCGGCCCATCGAGTCCGCGCCGGCTCTCTGTAGAGCAATCCAGTCAGTCCCATTCCCCCGCTCTATTCCTGTAGCCCTGCAAGTTTATTTCCCTCAAGTGCCTATCCAGTCTCCCCTTGAAAAGATTGAGGGGGCTAAATTCGCAGGGCACTAACGGGGCGCAAATCAACTAGCGCCTGGGCGCGGCGCCGCTAACGCCTCCTGTGAAATTCAGCAGGAGGTTAGCGACGGCGCTAACCATTAGTGCCACGTGGCGCTGTACCGCCGGCAATGACGTCTATTGGGTGGCGCCCCCCCGACTTACCGTCGGACGCTGTGTCCGCCAGGGTCAGTGGGGCCTACCTGCGGCCGGGGCGGTGCTAGTTAAAGGAGAGGTGGCGGGCGGCCATTTTTGTTGCTTGTCCCCGTTGCTGTCCCTGGCCCCCATGAAGCCCCCCCGCGGGGTGCCGGCTGCTCTCCGTGAGCCCGGCACTCCTCGAGTGCTGGGCTCGTTTGCCAGCACTCCCGATCCCTGGTGGCCCAGCTGGGCGCCGGGACACACTGCGCCAGGCCCCTCCCCTTTAATAGGCCTGCAGTACCGTAGCGCGACGTGCCGTAGCGCCACGATATTGGCTCACAGCGCCCCAAGAGGGACGCGGAGCGCTTCCAGTAGCTCCCCTCCTCCCTCTCGGGGTGCTACCTGGGAAAATCGGCCGTGGGGGCGCTACCCAATTTTTACCCCCGAGTGTCTCCGCTTCCACCACTTCCGTCGGCAGCGAGTTCCAGGTCCTCACCACTTGCTGCGTAAAAAAGTTTTTCCTCACATCCCCCCTGTATCTCTTGCCCAAAACCTTAAATCTGTGTCCCCTAGTCCTTGTACCATCAACTAGTGGGAACACACTTTCCCCCGTCCGATAGCAAAATACTGCGGATGTTGGAAATCCAAAATAACAACAGAAAATGCTGGAAAAACTCAGCAGGTCAGGCAACACCCGTGGACAGAAATTTGAGTTGACGTTTCGGGTCGAACCCTTCTTCAAAACCCTTCTTGAAGAAGGGTTCGACCCGAAACGTCAACTCAAATTTCTGTCCACGGATGTTGCCTGACCTGCTGAGTTTTTCCAGCATTTTCTGCTGTTATTACAGACTTTCCCCCGTCTAGCCTATCCAAACCCGTCATAATCTTTAGTACACCTCGATCAAATCACCCCTCAACCTCCTTTGCTGTAATGAAAACAAATCCAGCTTCTCCAACCTGCCCTTGTACCGACTTAAGTCCGTGAACCGACTTAAAACCTTATTGCACGGGACTGCCCCGTGCAACACCCTCCAGGCCCAGCCTCCCAATAGATAAAGGGAGGACTCCCGCCTAGCGAGCCCTCCATCGGGGACCCACGCCTCCCCCAGATTCCTTGTGCTCTGGTCTCTGGAGTGGGATTTGGACCCACAACATTTCCACTCAGAGGCGAGGGTGCTGCCCACTGAGCCACAGCTGGCACTGTTGTTGGTTATTGGCTGTGCTCCCTTAGAAAAAAGTGTTACAGGAAACTTTCTGATATCCGGCACTGACGGGACCGAGCTGGTGCCGTACCATCAAAAGTGCCGGACATACCAGCGTTAATGTTGAAACAATCGGAACTGGAAAGCTCCGTGTGAATCAACAAACCCTGTTGCTTAGCAACAGCTTCAAAACAGTCGGCTGCAGCTGCAAGCATCTCTAGCTGAAGCTGTTGCTATAGCTACAGACCTTGCAGTGCCTGACTGGGAAAAAAAAAGCAACGAGAACTAAAAAAAAACTTATAGAAAACGGCTCCTGATTTTTGCTGTTAGATCGAGTATTCTGGACATCCGGATAAACCAAAGTTTCCTGTAATTGGGTTTCTGTTTGGTTGATGCTTGCAGTTCCTGTGGGTTGATTGGAAAAAGGCATGTTAGAGTGTTGCAGCAGTGGGGTTAAACATCGAAACATAGAAGATAGGAGCAGGAGTAGGCCATTCGGCCCCTCGAGCCTGTTCCACCATTCAATGAGATCATGGCTGATCATCCAAACTCAGTACCCTGTCCCTGCTTTCTCCCCATATCCCTTGATCCCTTTAGCCTTAAGAAATATATCCAACTCCTTCTTGAATATATTTAATGAATTGGCCTCTACTGCCTTCTGTGGTAGAGAATTCCACAGGTTCACCACTCTCTGGGTGAAGAAATTCCTCCTCATCTCAGTCCTAAATGGCTTACCCCTTATCCTTAGACAGTGACCCCTGGTTCTGGACTCCCCCACCATCAGGAACATCCTTCCTGCATCCAGTCTGTCCAGTCCTGTTAGAATTTTATAAGTTTCAATGAGATAGTTGACTTCGATCAGGCTCAGAACCAATCCGAGTGATCCAATTGAAGTGATTGCCTGCAAAGTGCCTGTTTCTCAACACCAAATAGGGAAAGCTCGTCACTAGTTAATTGGATCCAAATGGTTTAAATACCAGTGAGCTGGGGCTATTGGAATTGTGCCCTGGATGGCTGATTTCTTTTGGTTGAGCAGTGGATTGTATTGTGTGTTGTTCTGACTTGCCAACACCATGAATTCTCTTCTTTTCGGGTGAGTGACTTCTGGTGGGCCTCTGCCTGGCTTGTGTTACAAATGAGCTAATTTTTTTTTCTTTTCTCTGTAACTAGAGTCCCATTGCTCCTGGTAATTTTGACCACAGAAGTGAAAACTGACCCTCCTCCTGGTAAGTGGTACTTTTTTTCCTCTGGGGGATTGACAGGGTAGATGCTGAGAGATTGTTTCCCCTGGCTGGAGAGTCTAGAACTAGGGGGTATAGTCTCAAGATAAGGGATTGGCTACTTTAATTGTGAGATGAGGAGGAATTTCTTCACTCAGAGGGTTGTGGATCTTTGGAGTTCTCTACCTCAGAGGGCTGTGGGGGCTGAATTGTTCTGTATATTCAAGACAGATTGATAGATTTTTGGACTCTAGAGGAATCAAGTGATATGGGGCTTGGGTGGGAAGGTGGAGTTGAGGTTGGAGGTCAGCTATGATCTTGAAGGCTGTGTCCTGCTCCTAATTCTTGTTTAAGTTCTTGTTTGTTAAATACACTGGTCTTGGCTTGTAACTGTCACCTCCTGTAATGAGGGATTCCATCTTTAGGCTTTCTCTAATCATTAGTTATTTTGGGATTGTCTTGCCCTTCATTCAAGTATGCCTATAAATTCCCAATGTGTCTGCCCTACTTCATTTTGTAATGTATTTCTTGGTATCCTGTTTTATTGGATTGACTCCTAAAAAGGTGTGGTGACGGGAAGAGACAATTGAGACTGAGTCCCAATTTGAGTTTCTGTTTATTCCCAATTTCTAGAATTTAGCGAATGCTGTTCCTGATCCACACCTCCCCCACTTTATTTATTTTATTTATTTATTTATTTATTTTTAATTTTTTTTCTTCTAATGGTGGTCTCCTCCTCCTCCTTTTTCCCCCTCCCCTCCCTTTTCTGGGGAGCATTATCTGAATCTAATGCTGGTTGGCCTCTTCCTGCATATAATGTTCTGAAGGCCTTGGGTCTTTCATGTTCTTGACTGTCCTAAAGTTCCCCAGGGCTAATTCATTGTTTGTGATCCAGATTTGCCAGCAAACATTGTCCAGGCTTTCTAAGTGTTCTGCGAAGCATATTCTTGTCCACTTGGAATCATAGAATAATGCAGCACAGAAGGAGGCCATTCGGCCCCATTGAGTCTGCACCAGCTCTTTCTCCGAGCAATCCAGTTAGTTCCCTGTCCTTGCTCTTTCCCATATCCCTGCAATTTATTTCTCCAAGTATTTATCCAATTGCCTTCTGAAGGCTACTATTGAATCTGTACCACCATCTTACCAGGCAATGCATTCCAATTCCTAACCACTCGTGTTTATAATGTTGCCTCTGGTTCTTCTGCCAGTCACTCTTAAATCTGTACTCCTGATGTTGAGCTGTTTGCCATTGGAATTCTCTATTTACTCTTAAACCCTTCATGATTTTCAATACTTATCAAATCTCCTTAGCCTTCACTGCTCCCAAGGAGAACAACCCCAGCTTCTCCACGTAACTGTAATCCCTCATCCTTGGAACCATTCTCGTAAATCAATTCTGTACCCTCACCAAAGCCTTTGGGTCCTTCCGTGTGGTGCCCAGAATTGGACACCATACTCCAGCTGGGGCTGAACTAGTGTTTTATAAAAGTTTAGCATAACTTCCTGGCTTTTGTACTTTTTCTGCCTCTATATAAAGCCCAGGATCCCACATACACTCCTCCTGCTTTGTTAACCTGTACTGCCACCTTCAAAGATTTGTGCACAAACACCCTCCCTCCAAGGTCTCCTTGCACTTCTATGTTCACACACTTGGATCTCATCAATAATGTTGTTCTAAGTTAGAGACTCTACTGTAGGTGGCATCTGGCTTGACCATACACCAAAATGTTCTTTCTCTTTATGAAGGAGCTGTTCAGAGAGAATGCCGTGATCGCTATTTTTACATTTGGATAGACAGAATTTTCCTCTCTGGGAGAAACTGGAGCATCGATGCAAGTGGTGAGCTTCTCTGGAAACCATCCTGGTTGCTTGTGTGATTGCAGTCCTGTCCACATAACTATATATTGGGGTTAATTGGTCTTTAACTTGTATTCTAAATGGTGAGATGCTAGGAACAGTGGCGAAGCAGTGAGATTTAGGAGCCAAAGTACAGAGCTAATGGGCAGGTACAAAAAATTAATTAAGAAAAGGCCATTGGAATATTGGCCTTTACCTTGAGGAATACAAGGGGTAGAAATTTAGTTGTGTAAAGCTCTGGTTGGACACCATTTGGAGCACTGTTCATTTCTGGGCACTGCACCTTGAAGGATATATTGGCCTTGGAGGGGGTGCAGTGCACATTCCAGATAATGGGGCTTTAAGGGTTAAATTGAAAACCAGTTGCATAGACTAGGCTTGTATTCCCTGTAGTATAGAAGATTAAGGGTGTATTTAACTTGCTTAAAGGATTTGATAGGGTGGGTAGAGGGAACTCTATATTCCTTTGGGAGTCCCAACAGGGGGCACAACCTTGCAATGAGAGCTAGGCTGTTCAGGGGTGATGTCCAGAAGCAATTCTTCAACAGGTAGTGGAAACCTAAGGCTGGGGGTCAGAACTGAGATGGCTAGTGTTTGTTGGGCAAGGGCTATGGAGTGAAGATGGGTAAATGAAGTTGAGTTACAGATCAGCCATGATCTAATTGAGTGGTGGAAACAGGTTGGAGGGGCTGAATGACTTCCTATTTTCCTCTTAACACTAAGTGACTTAACCTACAAGATTGGATTATTGCTAGAATTTGGGACATCAAGTTCAATAGACTAAAGTATAATCATCAACCACCAACATGGTTGTTCCCTTGTGTGAAATTATTTGGTGTATACAGTTCTAGTAATCAGGATACTTTTTTTCCCCCCCTAGATGAATCTAGAAACAAGTTTCCACTAACTCCTCAGTTTGCAGCCATGTGTGGTTTCACTGTCACCTCCGATAAGTGGGGGAATCCAGAGATCAGAGCTTCGTTCCTCTCCTGTTTGGCTCAGAATGATGTGAGTAGTCTCTCTCTCTCTGCTTTGGTGAAGGAAACACTCCCTCTGGCTTAATAGCGATTGGATGTGAGGTGTACAGCAGACCAGGCTGAGGGGCCATTGCATTGTAACCTTGAAGTTCCTACTGGATAGTAGGGCACTATATAGAGCAGAGATGGTGCAAACTGCATCTCCTCCTGTTCTCTCAGCCCACTGGAGAGGTGGTGGGCAGGAGAAACCAAACACCCAGCCAAGGGTGATGGTGGGTGACTTTCTCCATTTGTTCCCTCACTTGGAGTAGAATATGGGTGTTCTGCAGGGTAGAATATGGTGTTCTGCAGGGTAGTTGAAAATAATTGTCCCTTGTAGCTGGGAGGGTCTGGCTTTGTTAGGGGAGGGTGGAGTGGGGTTTATCCATTTTGAGTGGGCAGAAAAGGCAAGGTTTACTTGCTTGAATGATGTGATCTAATTACGCTAAGTGAGCAGGACTGGATCTGGTCTCCAGAACCCAACTTCCCCCCCCCCCCCCCCCCCCCCCCCTGGGATTTTGGGGATGTAATAAACTGTGCCATCTAAGACTCTTTGCTCTTCCCACTCTTGTAGCAAGCCACTTCATTCTGCTTGCCATATTCAAGGGTCCTTGTAGTAGCCCTTCTACACTATTTAGTGGGACAATGCCAAAGTCGTCTTCAAATCTCACCATAGCAGTTTGAGTTGGAGTGAAAAGGTGACGGTGACCATGAAGCTGTCAGATTGTGATATTCAAACCCATTTGGTTCACTAATGTCCTTCCTTTAGGGAAGGCAACATGTCATCCTTGCCCAGTCTGGGCCTATAGGTGCCTCCAGTCCCACACTGACTTGGTTGACTCTTTAGCTTCCCTCTTGTGGCAAGCCACTTGGTTGTATCAAAGGTCCACGACCTTCTCCAGGGATGGACAATAAATGCCAGCCTTGCCACCTGACCTACTTGGTTGAATTATTTGATCTGAGGGGTAAGTTGGCTAAGTAGATTGGGAAACTACATTCAAAGGTATGATGGTAGACAAGCAATGGCTAGCATTTAAAGAATAATACATTTTCAACAAATATTCATTAAGACACAAACCCCACAAGAAAAGTGGTCCACCCATGGCAAACAGAAGTTAAAGATAATATTGGATCAAAAGAAGAGGCTTATGTTGCCAAAAAAGCAGTAAGCTGAGGATTTTAGAATTGGTGAAAGAGGACCAAGAATTGATAAAGGGGAAAATAGAATGACTGACCTAGCAAGACATAAATGGATTGAAAGCTTCTATTGGTATGTAAAGGAAGATTAGTGAAAGTAAATGTGGGTCCCTTACAGGCTGAGACAGGAGAAATTATAATGGGGATAAGGAAATGGCAGAAATTAAACAAATCTTTGGCAGAAGATGCAAAAAAAACTCCCAGACATAGTGGCGAACCAAGGGTCTAGTGAGAATGAGGAACTAAGAAATGGTACTGGAGAAATTAATGGGACTGAAAGCTGATAAATCCCCTGGACCTGATGGCCTACATCTTAGAATTTTGAAAGAGATGGTGGATGCATTGGTTGTCATTGTCAAATTCCATAGATTCTAGAACAGTTCCCATGGCTTGGAAAGTGGTGAATGTAACCCCACTATTTAAGAAAGGAGGGATAGAAAATGGAGAACTGCAGACCAGTTAGCCTGACATCAGTAGGGAAAATGCTAGAATCTATTAAGGACATGGTAACAGGGCATGTGGAAAATAGGATTGGGCAGAGTGAACACTAATGAAAGGGGAATCATGTTTGATGCATTTGGTAGTTTTTTGAGGTTGTAACTAACTGAAATAGATGAGGGGAACCAGTGGATGTGGTGTATTTGAATTTTCAGAAGGCATTTGATAAAATGCCACACTAGGTTATTGAACAAAATTAGGGCTCATGGGATTTGTTGGGGGGGGGGGGGGGAGAGAAATAGAAAAGTGTTTTTTTTTTTTTTTTTTTAAATGGTGAGTTTGGGAAATGTTGGTGTTCAGGGGGACCTGGGTGTCCTTGTACAATCACTAGTACAGCAAGAAAGCAAATGGTATGTTGGCCTTTATTACAAGAAGATTTGAGTATAAGTGACAACTTCTTCCTGCAATTATATCTGGCCCTGGTGAGACCACACCTGGAGTACTGTGCAGTTTTGGTCTGCTAGCCTAAGGCAGGGTATACTTGCCATAGAGGGAGTGCAACAAAAGTTCACAAGACTGATTCTTTGAATGGGGGGGATTGTCCTATGAGGAGATTGAGTAGACTAGGCCTATATTCTCTGGAATTTAGAAGAATGAGGTGTGATCTCATTGAAACATACAAAATTCTGACAGGGTAGATGCAGGGAGGATGTTTCCCCTGACTGGGGAGTCTAGAACCAGGGGTCACAGTCTCAGAATAAGGGGTTGGTCATTTAGGACTGAGGAGAGAGTTCTTCACTGGGTGGTGAATCTTTTGGAGTTCTCTACCCCATAGGGTTGTGGATGATTAGTGTATTCAAGCCTGAAATCAATAGATTTTTGGCTATTGAGGAATATGGGAATAGTGCAGGAAAGTGGAGTTGTGGTAGATCAGCCATGATCTTATTGAATGACAGCAGGCTCTGGACAGAATGGCCTGCCTCTTGTGACCTATAAATTAGGGTTTTGTTGCCTCTTGAGACTGGTTTGATGTCACACACTCTTAGAGGTTGCAGGCAATGGCATTGTCCTATGCAAAAGGTTAAACTATAAGGACAAGTTGCATAGGCCTGGCTTGTGTTGGTTGAGATGATCTGATCGAGCTGTTTAAAACTGTGAAAGGACTCTAGTAGATGGAAAGAAGCCTGTAGTCCCCATCCCTGATCTAGTGAAGTGCTGTCCCACCCACCTCAACATGGTTGACTCTTGCTGTCCTCTGGTGGCCAAGCAAGCCACTCCAGTTTCATCAACAGGGATGGGTAGGGCAATAAATAGTTGATCTCCACATCTGGAGAATGAATTGAAGGGGGGGGGGGAAACTATTTGATCTCAATGTGCCAAGTTGATCTTTAGAAAACTTTCATGTTTAACTTCTAACAGATGCTTGTAGGTGTGAATACTTTTATTCATGTTCATTTTCTCATCTTTTTAGAATGATGAAACCTTTTCACTTAACTTTCATCTAAATGTTGAGAACCAGTTCATTCCTGGTCTATTCTCCAGTTATGTTTTTCCCATGACCTGTGGACTTGAATATCAATGGAGTTCCAGGGAAATAGTTTGTGAAGAGAACTACATGGAGGTAAAGATTATTTTGATCTTTTCAATATCTTTTGTCCAGCTTGCAATAGCATGGTCTGACTTGGTATTAATGACTAAATGTCTACACTGAATTGAGCTCTAGATGTAATCGCCGATGGCACTTCTTGGATACAGAAACAGGCCATTTGGCCCAACTATTGATGCCACACCCTCCATCTCCTTACCCATCAGCATATCCTTCTATTCCTTTCTCCCTCATGTACTTGTGTAGCTTTCCCCTTAAATGCATCTATGCTATTCACCACCACCTCCATGTGGTTGAGTTCCACACTCTGGGTAAAGTTTCTCCTGAATTTCCTATTGGATTTATTAGTGACTATCTTGTATTTATGCCCCTAGTTCTGGTCTCCTCCACCCCTGTGCAAGTGGTAACATCTTTATTCTATTGAACTCCATAATAAAGACCTCTATTGGACCACCCCTTCCACCTTATTTTTCTAGGAGTGCACCAGCCTATTCAGTCTTTACCCATGGATATAACCTCTTTATCATCCTAGTAAATATTTTGCTCCTTCTCCAGTGCCTCTATCCTTAACCTGCTAGTAATTGGCACACCAGGTCTCTACAGCATGAGAGATTTCTAATCTAATACAACTTTCTCCTGGCAAACACTCCCTCCTTGCATATATGCAACCCCTCACTTTTGACACCTGGCCCATCCTTCAGGCTTCCTTGAAACTTGGGAGGTGCAACTTGAAGTTTCATGGGTAACACCATGAGCATAGAAATACCAAGGGGTGGTCTTGACTGCATGATCGCTGACTTCTATTTCCAATAGGTTTCTGTTCGGAGATTGTTTCCTGGTATTGCTGAAGAACAAATGGAAATGGAGGACTGGGAAGCAGTTATACCTGCAGTAAGTACATTACTTGCCCTTTGGCAGAATCTCCACAGCCCAGTCAATGCAGTAACCTTTGTGGTCTCCCTTGTAACACCTTAAGACTGCAGTAATCAATACTGATGCAAGACTAGGATTACTTGGCACACTAATCCAGCCAAGCTGTTCAAAAATGAGGGATTTGGATGGAGTAAACAAGGAGAAACTGTTTTCTCTGGTGGCAGGAGGGTCAGTAACCAGTGGAATCCAATTTGAGTTAATTAGCAGAGGGAGTGGGGACAGTTTTTATATGCAGCAAGATGTGATCTGGAATGTACTGGCAGTGGAAGCAGCTTCAATGGTCCCTTTTTCAAAAGGGAGTTGGATAGTTATTTGAAGGTGAGATAGTGGGTGGGAGTGGGATTAACAATTGATCTTTCAAAAGTGAGCATGATGGGCCAAATGGCTGCCTGTGCTGTGATCAGAAGGCAAAATCATAACCTCCTCCTGCAGGTCAAAGGTTAGGGGCACTTTGAGGGAAAAATTTGGTTGCTTTGTGCCTCATGAGTGCAAAGCAACTAACACGTGGTGATTTCACCATTCATGAAATTGACCAGCCATTTTGCAGCGGTGCTAAACACTACCATCACGATCTCCAGCGCCTGCAGATCATGACATCAGTCGAGTGTGTAGCGACGAGGTAGTGGCGCCTGCTGCTAGCAATGACCGGTTGAGGAGCGTTTTGCAGTCGGGAAGGGACTGAGTGCTATTTAAAGGCGACCGCTTCCTGCCTTTTTTGTCAGTGACTTTTTTACCACACTGACTTCTAGAGAGATTCGACGCTGTGAAGGAGTTTTGGGTATGAGGTTCACTTTTTGATTTGACTTTCCTTGCATTGATTTAGAGACTATGGGGGCTGCACTCTGAGCTCTTTCCCTGGGTCTCTCCATTGTTCTTTCCAGCAGATTTGATGTACAGGTCACTCCAGGCTGAGATTCAAGGCTGCTGAGATTCAAGGCTGCAATGAGCTGGGTGTGGATGGAGAGCAAGATTGACCCTCCCCTTTAAGAACTGGCTGGCACTAGTGTCTGTTCCATTGCTGACTGACATCACGAGCTTTGCCAGCACTGAGTTAGTGCCTCACTCCTTGGCATTAGTGCCTTGAAGTGTAGTGCCTGATTTGGCACTCCAATCACCTCCCAAGGGTGATAGAAGCCAAATTTGCAGTCAGAGGCAATGATTAGCACCAGGTGCTAAACTTTGCACCCCAAACGGGGTGATACTGAATTTCTTCCCCCCCCCCCCCCCCCCGTCTTTCCCTACCCCCCCTCTTTCCCTACCACTAATCCTATCTCGACTCTAGAATCCCCAAAAAACAATTATTGGGGAGGATGGTAGTCTGTATCTAACTAATTGTAATGTACTGATTCTATCTAGTAACTAGGTCAGACACCTAAACCATTTCTGTTGAAGGGTGAGAAGTTGTGGTTTGGAAACCAAGGTCCATGTTGCTGGATTTAAGCTTCTATCCAGATCTCTGATGGTACCCAGTATCTTGACTTGTGTTCCAGGCTCAGGAGGCCATAACCTCAGTCTGGCAGATTGTGTTCCAAGTGCGTGAAGGAGAAAGCACATGGCTGAAGACCATGACCACCACAGAAGCGCATGTCCTTGGCTACGGGGTCAACACCACTGCCTCGCGGGTTGTGTTCAGAGCCCCTTACAAGTCCAATGAATCCAGTATTGAAATGGTAAGTGGCATTGGCAGCTAAGCTCTAGCTGGTTTCCCTGTCTTGTTGAACGGTATTGTGAACCAGGGCTACATCTGTAAAGTGAGCTGAATAAACCAGCTTGGGTCTATCTAACACAACTGCCACAATAACTGATTCCATGTTGACTTCATTAAGACTTGATGGCTTTGAGGCCATTCAGGACATCCCCACTCCTGTGCTTGACATTCAAAAGTCAATGAAGCACTTTTGAAGGTGGTCAGTCGCTGTTGTAATGCAGGAAACATGGCAGCCAATTAGTGCACAGCAAGCTCCCACAAACAGCAATTAAATAAATGACCAGATAATCTGATATTTGGCCCAAGGCACAGACAACTCACCTCTTTGAAATAATGCTGTGGGATCTTTTACATCCACCTGAGGACAGATGGGTCCTCCATTTAATGTCTCTTCCAAAAGACCAGACCTCTGACCTCAGACAGTGTGGCACTCTTCAGCCTGGATTATGGGCTTGAGTCTGTGGCGTGGGACATGAACCCACAACTTTCTGATTCGGAGGCAGGAGTGACCCATGGCTGACTACCTGATGTAGTAACTTGGAAGTGCAAAGGACCAGGGAAAGTGGATCAGTGGAAATAATCTCTCCTGTAATAGGCACCAAGCCAATTAACTGCTGGCTGTCACTTTGCTGAACTGTCCTCATCATGCCCTGATTGCCAGGGGAATGCATCCCAGCTGACTTATTGAAAGTTTGCTTTAGTTATACTTTTTTTTTTTTAATTTTAAGATTGACAACATGCCAGTTGAAAGCATCAAGGCGACTGTGTTCTACAAGCAAAGGTGGCTGATTCTGCTAGTTGACAGCTCCACCGCTTGTCCTATTGGTAAGTAAGCTGCGAGCTTCACATTGTTCCTGATCAGAGAAGTTCCCATCTAGCTGCTCCTGTGATGTAGAATCATGGAATAGTACAGCACAGATGGAGGCCATTTGCATTTGTGTGCCAGCTTGTTCGAATGGTGCACTTTCCATTTAGGCACCCATGATGAAACACTCCCCAAGGTTGGGGGCCAATGGTTGACCATCCTTGAGTTGTACTAACATCCTTCCATCCACATTTGATTATGGGACTGTGGGTATTGCTGGCATTATTACCCATCCCTAATTGCCCTTGAGAAGGTGGTGGTGAGCCACCTTCTTAAACCCCTGCAGTCTGTGAAGGTATTCCCACTGCTTTGAGCACTCCCACTTTTGCACAGCACCCCCCCCCCCCACCCCTGGAGGCTTGTAGTTGCTACCAATGATGGAACCCCTTAAATTCTCTTTCAGGTCCTGCCATCTTGAAAGACAACAAGCTAGTTTGGTCTGCACCAAGGATTTTGACACCTGTGGTGTTTCCTGCCAACATAACTGCAGACATAATTGTCATGGGTGTTGATGGACACTTTCTGGATGACCGGATTCTGGTAAAAAGGGGCTATGAGCTCTACGTCAACAATTCTATGATCGCCATTGTTGTCCCAGTTGGAGCAGAAGGTGGCTTGAGCAAGGTAGGTCAAATCAACTTTTATAGTCATTGTTAGTGCACAAGTGCAGTACAACGAAATGTAGGCTTGCGGCTCCTGAGTACATTTAGATTAAGACATTTCAACATACATTTGGCTTGTAATACATAAACATAACCATAATAAAGTGCATTGGCAGATGTGCAGGCTTTAGAGTTTATTTGTGGCGTTCAGTAGGATGACAGCCCTGGGAAAAGAAGCTGTTCCTAAACCTGGTCGTACGGGTGCGAATGCATCTGTAGCGTCTCCCAGATGGCAGGAGGGCGAACAGGCTGGAGTGGGTAGGGTCTTTGATGGACCATGACCTCCGTAAACAGCGTTTCTGGTATATGTGCTCTATGGTCGGTAGCCGGGTGCCAGTAATGTGTTGGGCAGTTTTGACTACCTGCTGCAGGGCTTTCTGGTCATAGTAGCTACAGTTGCCATACCATACTGTGAGTTTGTCAGGATGCTCTATTGTGCAGCGGTAAAAGTCAGGGGTGACAGGTTACATCCCTTCAGCCTCCTTGGGAAATATAGGCACTGCTGGGCCTTCACCAGAGGGGTGTTGAGGGACCAGGAGAGGTCATCTGTGATGTGGACTCCGAGGAACTTAAAGCTGTCCACCATGGCCCCATTGATGTGGATGGGGGTGTGACTTCTGCCTTTAGACTTCCTGAAGTCCACAATGATTTCTTTGGTTTTCTTGATGTTAAGGGCCAGGTTGTTATCGGCGCACCACTTCACGAGATGCTGGACCTCCTCCCTGTAGGCTGACTCATCGTTGTTGGTGATCTGGCCTACTACCATGGTATCATCTGCAAACTTGATGGTGTTGGGACCATGAACAGCCACAGTCGTGGGTGAAGAGGGAGTAGAGGAGGGGGCTCAGCACACATTCTTGTGGGGCCCGTGTGGGGGGGGGGGGGGGAGAGGTGGTTACCTAATTTGACAGACTGGGGTCTGTTTGTTAGGGGGTCCAGTTGCAGAGGGAAGTGTTCAGGCCAGGAGTTTGGTGGCCAGCTTGTTGGGGACGATAGTGTTGAATGCTGAGCTGTAGTCTATGAACAGCATTCTGATGTAGGTCTCCTTGCCATCTAAGTGATTCAGTGCCAAGTGTAGAGCAGTTGTGATTGCATCCTCCGTTGATCTGTTTGCACGATAGGCAAACTGGTGTTGGTCAAGAGGTGGGAACACTGGCTTTGATGTGGGCTAAGACCAGTCTCGCAACACTTCATTATGATGAGTGGGACAGGTCGATAGTCATTCAGGCACGTCACAGCTGTTTGTTTTGGCACAGGAATAATGGTAGCGGTCTTGAAGCATGTAGGGACTACTGCCTGGGCCAATGACAGATTGAAGATGGCGGTGAAGACATCAGCCAGCTGATCAGCACATTCCTTGAGTACCCATCCAGGGATGCTATCCAGTCCAGCAGCCTTTCGTGTGTTCACTCTGCATAGAACACCCCTTAAACGTCAGAGGTAGACCTGGTCTTCTGGGGGTGGCAAGGCTTTGGTAGCCGGCTCCCTGTCGAAGCAAGCGTAGAAGTTAAGCTCCTCCGGAAGGGAGGCATCGCTAACCGGGGGCTGGTGTTTTTGCCCTTTTAGTCAGTGATGGACTGGATGCCTTGCCACATGTGCCGGGGGTCCGAGTTGTTGTGGAAATGATCCTCTATTCGCAGTGTCTGTTTCCTTTTGGCAGTCCTGATAACCTTTTTTAGGTTGGTCCTAGCTGCACTGTAAGCTGCCGTGTCGCCAGATTTAAATGCTGCATCATGTGCTAGAGCAAGTCCAGTCCAGACTTGAGGCAATAAATGCTTTAGGCTGCTCTCTAGTCTGTCAGCTCTAGGCTTTCTTGCTAATGGGCAATCTGTCTCTTAAACCCCCCCCCCCCCCGGTATTCCCAATATACAGCTGTAATCTTGCCGAGCATAGACTTCAATGATTCCTGTAACTTAATCTACTAACTGTTATCTAATTCCAGTTAAGAATATCAACTGACCACTCTAAATGTGGTTTTGGGGGGGGGGGGGGGGGGGAGAAATGCACCCAGCTGCAGTGTTTAAAAACTTGACTCAACACCCTTCCTTCCCTGATTACCATTGCTCCACCATTGGCAGATGTTCCTTCAGCTGCCAAAGCCCCAAATTTTAATTGCCTTAACCTGTGCCTTTGACCAGCTGGTCCCCTGTCCCAATATTTCCTTGTTTGGTAACTTTTTTTTTTTTGTCCTGATGCTCAAGTGCCTTGGGACACAGCTATATAAATGCTTGTGGTAAAGCTAGAGCTCCATTGTATCTTCCAAGGAGGGAAGCTAGCTAAGAATTAGGGGTTACAGGGAGCAGGCAGGGAAGTGGATGTGAGTCTAGGTTTGGATCAGTCATGATCCTATTGAATGGCAGAGCAGGCCTGAGGGGCCATATGGCCTACTCCTGCTCCTACTACTAACCTTCTTGGATTAAAAACATTAAGCGCAGGAGTAGGCCATACAGCCCCTCGAGCCTGCTCTGCCATTCAATAAGATCATGGCTGATCATTGATCTCCACTTTCCTGCCTGATCTCTATCCCTAGAGTCCATAAATCTATTGTGCGCTCAGCCTCGAATATACTCAGACTCTGCATCCACAGCCCTCCAGGGCAGAGAATTCCTGAGTGAAGAAATTCTTCCTCATCCCAGTCTTAAATGGCTGACCTTTTTTTTTTTAATTTTTTATCCTGAGGCTATGCCCCCTAGTTCTAGACACACCAGCCAGGGGAAACAACCTCTTGGCATCTACCCTGTCAATCTTCCTTCCCCCCCCCCCCCCCCCCCCACCCCATACCACCTCATCATAGGGCAGCCCTCATCCCAGGAGTCAGTGAACCTTAATTGCACTGCCTCCAAGGAATGTATATCCTTTGGATAAGGAGACCAGAACTGGATGCAGTCTCTCCAAGGTGAACACTCGCTAGCCAAACCGCTTTCTTCCCAGGACCTGCCTCTATGTAGCAGAAAATAACTAAATTTAAAAACTTGCAGCTATGTGGTGGCCTGAAGACTACCTACACAATCCATGGGCTTGGATTTACATGGACTGTGTTCTTCAATTTAGAATTCACTCACTTTAAAGCCCTGTGGCACAACACTGCTTCTGAAGTCCATGTATTAAATCTACACTTCTTTCCTAAAATGTACATCAATTGAGTATCTTGTATTCACTAGCAAGACTTAATTGGCACTCCATACACCTTAAACATTCACTCCACCACCAACACACCATTGCTGCAGTGTACCATCTAAAAGATGCACTGCAGTAACTTGCCAAAGCTGCTGCTTGGGTAGCACCTCCTAAACCTGCAAGCTCCACTGAAAAGGGCAGCAGGTGCAGGGAACACAACCACATGCAAGTTCTGAGTCACACCATCCTGACTTGGGAATATCACTGTTCCTTCATTGTCACTAGGTCAAAATCCTGTAATGCCCTCCAGCACTAGGAGTAACTTTACCATATGGACTAGAGCTGTTCAAGGTGGCTCACCACCTTCTCAAAGGCAATTGGGATGGGCAATAAATGTTGGCCTTGCCAATGATGCCCCCATTAAATGAATGAAAAAGCACCTTGGGCTTGATTGGCTGTCCAACTAGAGCCCTGACATAGAATGTCAATAAGCATAACTTGGCCATGTACTAAATAGTTCAACCTTATGTTGGGGTGCTATTAAACACACTAATCAGTGTTCTTTTTCTTCCCTTAGAGTCAAGTGATTAACAACACCTATGGCATCATTTACAGCATCCACTTGCTTCTGGAGCACCAGTGGTTGGACCATCTGCAGGAGCTGACTCAGCACCGAGTGTTTCACCCAGCATCTACTCCTTTCATCCCTAAAGCTCCAACAGTCATTGGTGAGTTGCTTTATTAAAAGAATGAACTAGTGTTTGGTGCAAAGCTTGTACTTTGGCAGTGCAGTCACGAATGTAGGAAGTGGCAGCTGCCAATTTGTGCACAGCAAGCTCCCACAAACAGCAATGTGATCATGACCAGATAATCTTGCTTTATTGGTGTTGGTTTGAGGGATTAAATATTGGCCCAGGACATTGGAGAACTCCCCTGCTCTTTCAATTTAGTGCCATGGGAACTTTTACATAGACCTGAGGGGACAAGACTTTAACAGCACCTCTGGCAGTGCAGCGCTCCCTCGGTACTGCACTAAGTGTCGTCCTGGGTTTTGTGCTCCAGACTACATGGAGTGAGGGCTTGAACCCACTGCCTTCTGACTCTGATGAGAGTGCAACCCACTGAGTCCTTCAGCAATGTGCCCAATCCTATTGGTTCCTTGACTGGACAAGTAGGTTAAAATTGCCACCTGTGTCACAATGGGACATGCTCCTTCAAGGGTGGGGTGGCATTTGAAACTAGTTGTTTGGCAGTGCCACCAAGCCCTAGAAGCAAAACTGTTTGACATCTAATCGGTTTTTTTTTTTTTTTTTTTTTTTTTCTCTCTCCAGATACCGATCCCATTGATGTATCTCGTCCTAAAGAACATTTCAACATCACGGTGGGGCCGTTCCTTCCTGATGTGGAGCTGGTGTCTGTTACAATAGGAAACAAGAATTTTACGTTGGATGACCTAAAGACCTATGGCTATGATATTCACACTGTTGTCTATCCTAATGGTACCATAGGCTTTGTCATAGTGGTTGATGTTGGAGCACCTTTCATAGACCAGCAGGTACTGTCTAATTTCCCCAACACATGATGGGCTGGTGCCTCAATCTTCAGCTAGAGCAACTCTTCTTGTGCAATTGTTTGGGGGTAGGGGCAGCTTTCCATCTTTAGTTGCCAACTATACAGCCTTTGTTTCCTCATTAGTGCAATACTTGCCTAGTTACAAGATGTGGGTGGGGTACTTGCAAAAAGACACGGTTCTGTCTTGCTCGAGGGCAAAATTGACTTTTGCAATGCTGACCCTTGCAAAATAAGTGACACCTGCAGTTGTCCTATGCCAAGACACTTGTTATCCATCTTCCACACCAAGCTCTTGACTTCAACTAGTTGCATTATAAGTGGTACTGGCTGAGATCTAGAAGCTCATTCCTTTACCCTGAACATGGTGCTTGGATCAAATTCACCTTAATGGATTTAGTGCAGTTGTCCACTTGTCGTCATCTAAATAGTGTTTACATTGTTCCTTTACTAATTTTGGGTAGGAAGCCTCAACTGTAGCTTTCTGTACAAATAGTTTTAATTCTTTCCCTAGTATCTCTATGATGACATCAGAAGATACGCTCTAAACATGACTTTAATCTTCAAACTAGTACCAGATGAGGAGGTCTTCACTGTCCCAGTGGTAATAACAGTTGATGTGCATGATGTTGGTGAGTAAAGTTGGCTTGTCTCAAGATATGAATACTGTACCATGCCTTTTTAGGGAAGGGTCTACAGACAACCCTAGCCCCCACTAATGGGAGGGTTTGTAAAGCAGCAATATTTGAACTACAATTAGCTGACCTTCAAGTGGGGTGAAGACTTGTGGGTCAATGTGCTTCCTGCCAGCACTAGGGTAGATGTGCAAGAAGGCATGGGTTACTTTTATTCCCCACCCAGTAACTGGGCAGGGAAAACCTTTTTCCACTTCAGGTGAATTGGAGTTTCAAATGTATTCAAGCTTCAAGTTGATGGAAGCTTCACTATGACTTGGATCTAAGTTGGTATGGTTTATCACCTCTAACTCTATGGGCCACTAAAATACAAGTCAATGGAATAGAGTTTACATATGGGTACATTCTGAAGTTTGATCAGTTAGTTGCTAGAAATGTTTCCACTTGTGTAGAGTTCACAACTAGAGGCCATAAATACAAGAGAATTGTTAATAAATCCAATGGGGCATTCAGGAGCAACCTCTTTACCCAGAGTGTGATGGGAATGTGGAACTTGCCGCCACAAGAAGTGGTTGAGGCTTGTAGCTTAAATCCTTAAGGGGCAGCTAAATCTAAGTACATAAAAGGATATGCTGATGGGGTTGGATGGAGTCAGGTGGGAGAAGGCTAATGTGGAGCATAAACACCAGTGTTGGTCCCAATGGCCTGTTTGTGCAGTAAATGCTATAATTGTCTGTCTGCTAGACCAGACAAACTGGGTCCAAGCACCCCTGGGCTCCATAGAAGATCCACAAATTAAATTGCCTGTCACACTGAAATAAAGCTTCTAACCAGAGACCACTTCAATAACAAATGTTAACACTAACCTTCACTGATCTCTAAGCACCATCTCTGCACTGGCTGAAACTCATCTGAACAGATTCTCCATTTATTGCTTCTTTGACACTGATCATGCACTAACATCTGGCTTGTGGAGGGGGAATAGATAAGTTGTACTTTGATTAAAACAGTTTTTTTTAAACCGCTTGAGTGCATCTAACTTAATTACAGGAAACTCCTGTTTAAACAGCACCTAAATATCCAGAATTCTCTAACCAGCAAAATTCTCACTCCAAAAACAACACCTCCATAACCGGCAATGTCCATCTCCCACAGTGGCCAAGTTGGTCAGTGGGGTAGTTCTCCCAACTGCCATGACTCAGCTTCTTGGCGCAGTCGGAACACCTCAATCCCTGTAATAGGAGGCTGACTCTCCCATGCTGCTGGCAGTCTCTTCTGATCTGCCATTTTACAGGGGTACTGTGTCTCCCATGCTGCTGGTGGTCATTGCATTACATTACCCTCAACTGGCAGTACTGTACTTAATCAAGCATCTTCCACCATCCATTTAACACCACATTCTGTGGGTGAGTACCCATTTACTGTATACTATTTTTTTGATTTTTAAAAATTTTTCTTTGTTAAAAGTAGCTTTGGCAGATAACCCCCTCCGTCATCCAGAAATTGATAAACCGGCAACATGCCGGTCCCATAAGTTTCCTGTATTGTAATATAAGCACTTGTACACTTAAATCCCTAATGATCTCCCCCTTTGGAGAGCATTAACTGGATAAAGTAGCTGTCAATCATTTACAAGTGTCATTGTCAAACATCACCAAGGATAGACAGACTCTGCAGTGAGAAGCTGGCACACCCATCTTACTGATCTCCAAGTAATTGCAACATTTATCTTTCCTGCCTCTTACAAAAGTACAGGATGTTCTTTCAATTCCTCCCAACTGCACCCCCCCCCACCCCCCCCACCCTGTCTCTGCACCTGCTTAATGTTACATCTCCAGCTTTTTCCAGTTCTGATGAAGGGTCCCAGACCTGAAACGTTAACTCTGTTTCTCTCTCCACGGATGCTGCCTGGCCTGAGTATTTCCAGCATTTTCTGTTCCTGTTTCTCAAGCATTAGTTAAAAAAAAAACACTAGGCAGCACTTTCAT
The DNA here is from genome assembly GCF_052327205.1 of Somniosus microcephalus. Taxonomy (NCBI): domain Eukaryota; kingdom Metazoa; phylum Chordata; class Chondrichthyes; order Squaliformes; family Somniosidae; genus Somniosus; species Somniosus microcephalus. The sequence goes on from NW_028225182.1 coordinate 33,942,000, forward strand.
GTGTTATAATTTAGATGGAGGTCAATGATTACAAATCCATATGAAAAGGGGTCCTTCAACTAAATGAGAACTGATTGTGATGAAATATGTCATTCATCAGATTCTGTATTTAACTACATATATTTTATTGCCTGCTCCTGTGTTTTACCTTGTATTGTATATAGTGCACCGCCCCCTTTCTCCCCATTGGGTGTGTCAGCTCTGCCCATACCTGGCCCTACTTAAGACAAGCCCAGGCTTGTCTTGCAGCAGAAAGCTAGGTGAAGACACAGGCATCTTTCTTTGCTAATAAAAGCCCTGTTTTATCCAGTTAACTTTGAGCCTTGAAGTTATTGAGGCACATCACTGATGTTCTAGATTCTCCCACTTTGGCTTAAGCTGCTATCTCTCTCATCTGTGTAGAACTAATCCATTTTTTTTTTTTTTAGTGCTTCCAGTCATGGTGGGACATTGTGGAGATGATTCATTCTACCTAATGCTGAAACATGGGAATCTGGATCGCTACTGGCTTCCTTGTGTTGCTGATGAACTCCTTACTTTTGAACTTGCTCAACTGTATGGGTACATGGCCATGGACAATGGCACACACTTTTCCTTGGCAGTTCCCTTCTTGTCACCAGGTGTTATTCATGAGGTACTTTTTTTGCCTCTTCAATACAAAGTAAACTCTACATTGTTTCTTGCTTGATGATTTTTAAACACTTGCCTGCACCTCTTCATTGGCTGTATAACTTGTACTCTAATCTCTTTCAGGAAATGTCCCTCAATGAAATGCAATCTAGGCTTGACTTCAATCTGAAGGATAACCAGACATTGGAGGTGTACAGCAGTTTCACTGTACGATGTACCTTTTCCATCACTCGGGAGGAAGTGTTGGGTAAGGATCATGAGCAAGAATTGATTTGTCTCTGCCAGTTTGTATTTAAGTGCTCTAGTTCATGAAATTGTCCAAGGCTTGTTGTCACAAACCATTTACTTGGGTTTAAGTTCGTGATCATTCTCCCTCCATCCAACCTGTGACACTAGCCTTCATGCTGTAAGTCATTCCATTAACATGGCAAGACTTTAAATCTGTACTTGGTACATCTGGAAACCCTTAAGTTCTGACTTGGCAGCCAAGTGCACCTTCATCGCATTGAATATGTAGAACTGAAAAGCATGTATCTTTACAAAAGAGCAGTACACTTGATATTGTATGGCCAATAATCTGGCTGGTGCAAATCACAGGCAGGGGCAGCTATTGAAATGCAATCTAGCCCTGCAGTGGGTAGTTCAAACTGCCCAACGCATTACTGGCTACTGACCATAGAGCACATATACCAGAAACCTCTGTTTACAGAGGTCACGGTCCATCAAAGACCCTACCCACCCCAGCCACAGTCTGTTGGCCCTCCTGCCAGCTGGGAGACGCTACAGATGCATTCGCACCCGTACGACCAGATTTGGGAACAGCTTCTTTCCCAGGGCTGTCATCCTACTGAATTCCACAAATAAACTCTCAAGCCTGCACATCTGCCAATGCACTGTTTGTTAATGTATTACAAGCCAATGTATGTTGAATGTTTAAATGTCTTAATCTAAATGTACACTCGAGCCACAAGCCTACATTTCATTGTACTGCACTTGTGCACTAACAATAAAATTTGATTTGCTACATGTTGAAACTTAAATTACCAGCATCATTACTCCTAGTAACCTTTCCAATATAACACTCTCTTTCCAGTGTGTTTTCCAAATGGTACTGTTGCTGTCACGGTCAAGTCAACAAGCACACTGCCTGACATTGATATTAGTAAGCTGGTGCTGAGGGACCCAACCTGTGGCCCCAAAGAACAGGATGGAATGAAGGCGCTCTTTGTGTTTGACATCAATTCATGTGGAACCATCGGCAGGGTAAATTATTTTTAGCAACTACTCTTGGGCCTGCAATTGCTTGTGTAAGGTGGGTTTTGGGGGAGATCTAGCAAGACTAGATTGTCCTCCATTCAATCAATTTGAGCCTTTAGTGGAGTCACATGTCAGGCCAGGTAGGGGCAACTCTTTTCTCTGACACCATCAGTTGGGTTTTACTATTGTCGTCTGTTCTAGCCCACATTTACCAGATTTCTTGCATTCAAATTCAACTTGGCATGGGATTTGAACACTACTTCTGGGTTGCTGGTCCAGTACCATAACTCTAAGCAATTGCCCATTAAGGTAGGATTAAATGCCCTGCTGCCTCTGGCAAGAAGCCCAATCAATTGATTTGTGAATAGTCCTGGACTGTTTCTAGGATTTCACAAGTTTGGTTGATGAAGCAGTGAAATTGTTCATTGGCTACTCCTATGCCCCAATAACTGGGAGGCTGGATGGATCTTTACACCAATTTGCAATCAACTTGATGTAAAATTTACAGCACACTTGGGCCAACTAGTCCCTGCTGGTAATTCTGCTCTGCACAAACCTGTTTGTCTAGCTTCCCCCTAAAATACATCACATTTGCCTCAACAACTCCTTGTGGTAGAACCTAAAATAGGAGTTGGCCTTTAGCCTGCTCCACCATTCAATAAGATCATGACTGATCTTTGACTGCCACTCCACTTTCCTGCCCTATTCCCCATATCCCTTGGTATCTAAAAATCTATCACGCTGACTTGAATATGTTCAACGACTGAGCCTCCACGGCCCTCTAGTGAAGAGAATTCCAAAGATTCACCACCCTCAATGAAGACATTTCTCCTTGCCTCTGTCCTAAAATGGCTGGACCCCTTCGGAGTCTGATCCCTGGTTGGGGAGTCTAGAACCAAGGGAAACATCCTCCCTATATCTACCCTGTCAAGCCCTGTAAGAATTTTGTATGTTTCAATGAGATCACCTCATTCTTCTAAACTCAAATATAGGCCTAATCTACACCATCTCCTCATAGGACAATTTCTTTCCTTTTCTTCCCCCCTCCCCCCCAAAACCATATCTCAAGAATCAGTCTGGCGAACCTTCATTGCACTCCAGTATATCCTTCCTTGGGTAAGGAGACAAACTGTACACCATACTCCAGGTGTAGTCTCACCAGGGCCCTATATAATTGCAGTAAGACATCTTTACTCTTGTACTCAAATCCTACATACTGCTTGCTGTACCCACATACTAACACTAACATTTCCCAATCTCTTTATATATATATATATATATATATATATTTAAAAAAAATACACTTTTTTCTATTTTTACTAAGTGGATAACTTCACATTTCTCCATCATATGCCATGTTCTTGCCCACTCTCAGCCTGTCTCTCCTTGAAGCCTCTTTGCATCCTCCTCACAACTAATTGCATTCCCACCCAGCTTTGTCATCAGCAAACTTGGATATATTGCATTTGGTCCCCCTCATCTAAATCATTGATGTAGATTTGTGAATAGCTGTGGCCCAAGCACTGATCCTTGAGGTACCCCACTAGTTACAGCCTGCCAACCTGTGACCCATTTATTCCTACTATTTTCTGTCCATTAACCAATTTGGCAAATTCTAATTCAGTAAGATTTTTCTCCTGTTCCCTATTGGTAGAATATCTTGAATTATGATGCTGGTTTTTGTCTCCTCCCAAGTGGAAACTTCCATCTACCCTATCAAATGTCTTCATGATCTTAAGACCTCCCATTGGGTTATCTTTCAGCCTTTATTCTAGAGAATATTTATTACAAAATATACATTCATTGAACCTTCTGCTTGCCCTGTGCGCACAATGCATGGCATTTTCTCTTCCAGTTTGTGAAGGACTTCATCATTTATGAAAACGAGATCTCTTACCCAAGAGAGAAAATACCACTTGATCTCCCTATAATAACAAGAGATCCAGACTACAGGTAAGGTTGTGGTGTATTCCAAATCCTCCCAAGGACTACTTCAGCTAATGTGGCAGGACCACCTGGCTGAGTATAATGGAGGCCAGTGGCTTTGCATGTTAATCCCATGAATGTTGAACAGTAGAATGTTGCTGTACTGCAATTGGCTTGAGGGGGTCAGTAATCTCCACTAGTGGTATTGGAAGCCTTTTACTGGATGTATATGAATTATATTTTGGCTGGGGGGGGTGGAAGTGAGATGATCCCCTTGGAAGGAAGAATGAAAAAGCAAATTTAAATGGTGAGACTACAAAATGCTGCAGTAGAGGGATCTGGGGGTCCTAGTATGAGTAGTAAGCAGGTACAGCAAGTAATTAGGAAGGCTAATGGAATGTTGGCTTTTATTGCAAGGGGTATGGAGTGTAAGGGTTTTGATGCAACATTACAGGGTGCTGGTGAGACCACACCTGGAGTACTGCACAGTTTTGGTCTCTATATTGAAGGATATACTTGCATTGGAGGCAGTGCAGAGAAAGTTCACTAAGTTGATTCCTGGGATGAAGGGGTTGACATGACAAAGGTTGGGCCTATACATTCTGGAGTTTAGAAGAAATGAGGTGATCTTATTGAAACCAGATTCTGACAGGGTGGATGCTGAGTGTCCCCCCCTCAGGGGGGTATCTAGAACTAGGGGGCATAGTTTCAGAATAAAGGTCACCCATTTAAGACAGATTAGGAGGAACTTCTGAGGGTCATAATTCTCTACCCCAGAGCTGTGGTGGAGTCATTGACTATATTCAAGGTGGAGAGTGACAGACATTTGAACTAGAAGGGTTATGGGGAGAGCAGGAAAGTGGTGTTGCCAAGATTGGATAAACCATTATCCTCATGAATGGCAGAACAGGCTTGAGGAGCCGATTGGCCGACTCCTGCTCCTTATGCTTGTTTATCCAGGGACTACATGGATTTTTTTTTTGTCGCTTGGTTAGGTTGACCATCCAGTGTCGTTATCCAGTCAATGAGACTCTGAGCATTCGTGCCCGGTTTGGTCACCTCCCTGCAGGATTCAAAGTACCTGAGAGCTTGTCTGTGATCAGACAAACATTGAAAAGTAAGTAACTGCAAAGCTAATTTGGGATCAATGTAACAGTACTTCATAAAAGGAAAGCTACAACCTAATTCAGATCCACTACATAACTTCTCTTCCCTCCTAGGTAAAGAAGTAAAAGTTCTGGATCTGAACGCAAGGCTGGCGAGAGGTATTGGACTTGTTACTTAGTGGCGGTGGGGGAAGAGATTATGGTAGTTGCTTAACTTGTACAAGTAACTTGGCTTAGAACAACTTGCTGTTTATGCAGCATCTTAACATGGCAAAGCATCCCACTGCTGTATTTGTATAATGTCATTAACATAATACACCCAAGGCACTTAAGAACAGGTTATGGATTAGCCATTGTGGTGACCATGCAATTAGTTGCTAACTGAGGCAGTCTTTCAAGACTGCCAATCATATGCTCCAATTTGAACATAATGCAATCTTGTACTAAAGTAGTGAGAATTTCCTGCCCACAAATTGACTTTTTTTTTAATTGAGCAAAAGCTTGTCACAACCTGCCCAGTATTGGGCAAGGAGAGGAATAGAAAATTGGAAGACTGCTAGGTTTTTTTCTCCCCTAGCTGGGGCATTTAGAACCAGGGGTCCATCTCAGAATAAGGGGCTGGCCATTTGGGACGGCCATTTGGGACTAATGAGAAATTTCTTCACTCGGCGGGTGGTGAATCTTTGGACTGCTCTAACCCAGAGGGCCATGGTGGCTCTGTCATTTGGTATATTCAAGATCAATAGATTTTTGAATATCAGGATAGTGTGGGAAAGGAGTGGAGGTAGATCAGCCATGATTTTCTTGAACGGCAGAGCTGGCTCAAGGGGCCAAATGGCCTACTCCTGCTCCATTATGGTTTTTAACTGGGCAGTTCTCAATGCTTCTGTTGGCATCTTTTACCAGATATATCCTATACAAGCTTCTACCAGGATGAAGACTACCCAGTACCTGTCCACTTGACACAACCACTCTACTTTGAGATCGAGCTTCTCTACAATGAGAATCCTAAAGCTGAATTGTTCTTGGAAAACTGCTGGGCAACTGGCTCGGTGGAGATGTCCGGGCAACCACAATGGGACATCATTGTAGATGGGTAAGCAAAGTATCAGATGGCAGCTACAAGGGGCCAATGGGAAATGGTAACGCTCCTGTTCTCCAACCCAGGTTCTTGCACTGATGCAGTTCTAGTAAGCCAAACTATTGGTGGCAATTCTACTCCAGAGCAGCAACACAGTTGGATAAACTTCAGAATGGAGATTTCCCACTGTCTGGAGGAACCTGCTGTGATGGCTAGCCATGTGGGGCCTTGGTGCTAACCTTGTCTTCTGGGTTGACTTCTGTTTCCCCTATGAAGCTAGTTGCTTAATGCATATCCAAGCCACATTGCTAGAAATAGGCAAGTCTAATCTCATCCATCTAATGGATGAGATGTAACTACCTCCAACTTCCAGTTCAAATTTCATATTGGAGTGACTAATTTACTAGCAAGCAATTAATTCCCTTCTCTCCTGCCTACTTTTTTAGAGTTTTTAAGCTTTACACTTTTTTTTTCCCCCCCTTAGCTGTGAAAACCATATGGATACCTACATGACCACCTTCCATCCAGTGCTCACTAGGGATGTGAAGAACCCATTCTCATTAAAGAGGTTTGAAGTGAAGACCCTTGCTTCAAATAAATCTGGTGGTTTGCAGGGCCTGGTAAGTGGTGGTGGAGACAACTGCAAGGTCAATTTCAACTTGGCTCAGTTTGTCCTTGCAACTTGACTTATTGGCTGGTTAGTCCTTTTCCCAAGACTTGACCACTTGTGATGGTCTTCTCTCTCCTCTTCTAGGTGTACTTCCATTGTAATGTAGCAGTTTGTGACTTGAGCAATCTAGATGCTGCTGATAGTTGTGGAAGGAGATGTACCCCTGGCAAGCTGAGAGGAGGTAAGGTGTTATTGATTAACTTTGCTATGGTAGTTATCTACTTTGCCACTTCCCTTGTTCTCACCATTCCAGTGCACCCTCCTATTGTAGTTCTCCTAGATAAGTCAACCATCTAGCTACATCCTAAAGTTGAAGCAAAATATAAGCTTTCATGAATGGAGCCTGTCCCACCTTGAGGGTGATCAATTAGAGTAGAAATGGTTAATGCAGTATCCATGATACATAGCATCTCATCTGCTCCTAGACCAGCTGATAGTGAGGAGATTCTCTTTTCTCTTCCTACTCCTGCCCCCTCCATGCATCACATCTCCAGATCTGGTGATGTTCTTGCTAAATAACAAAAAAGGACTTTTTTTAAATGTAAAGCAAGAGTTATGGAGCCAAGGCAGGCAGATGGAGTTGAGATGCAGATCAGCCATGATCTGGCTGAATGGCCTCCTCCTGTTCAATAATACATTTAAACTCTACTGCCAACCCAAAACCTACCTGACTTGTCCATGGTTTCCACCCCCCCCCCCCCCCTTTGCAGGCCGCATGATTAACCACTCTGTCCAGGAGTTTCACAGTGCCGTATCATCAGGACCGATAAACATCATGATGCCAGAACAGGAACAGTGGCCAGATCACAAGACCAGTGATGGTAAGTGAGGAATGTGGTTTGGTTGGTCGGTCTTGCACTGGTCTGTGTGCAGCACAATGTATCTGGTCCAACTATTCCAGTGTGGGGTGTATGTCCTAGGTGTTCATTCTCAGCTGGACCAATCCACCAGCTGGTGGGTGAGTAGTCTGCGATACTGCCATTTCACCCTTGTGGGGGGGTCTAATGTCGCTGTAAACAACTGCTACATTTTAAGTGAAGATTTAACTTTTCTCAAGTTGGCTGAGGTTTAGAAGGTTGTCTAGACACTTCATGGTTTCACTGGGCTCTTTGCCCTAGCCTTGTGTTCAGTGAAATTGGGTCATTCCTGACTAGTGTCTGGATATCAAGGCTTCCACTTGACCAGCTCAAGGCAGCCAAAAAGAGCATCATAGTAGACTAGGGCCTGGTTTCTTGTCTGCAACTACATGGGTGTAAAGAGCAACTTGGGTAGTTTCCACATGTCCCACAGTAAGATTGCCCACAATTTGCTACCAATTTCACCATGAGGTTTGTAGGTCCTAGTCTATGATGCTCTTGTTACTTCAGTAGCTATGTCCATGTGTATATCTGGGACCTTCCCTGTAATAGTGATGGCCAGATAAAGACCCTGAAGTCTATCCCACACAACTGTAATGCCTTGTATCAATATATAGAATCCTCCCCACTCAACCATGATCTCCTGCAAGATACAAAAAACCAGGCCAATTGATTACCCCCTCACACACCAAATTGACTAGATTTTTCTGCAGCTGTCTTAAGCTCGACTGAATTCTGTGGTCTCTAATCTTGCCTATTGTCTTGTTCTTCCAGGAGCACACTGGAAGTTGTCCTGGGTAATGTTGCTGGCTGTTGGTACAGCTGTAGTGAGCAGTGTTCTACTTCTGGCTGTGGTATATGCTGTAAAATCTCAAAGATACTGAATGTGTACTTGCTGTGTAACTTAATAAACTAAACTATAATCCTGGCTGACGTTGTCTTTGTACTTGATTGTCTGACCAAATATTGTGTCCTGGGGCCAATATTCATCCCTCAACCAACTTCAGAGTGGGGTGGGGGGGGGGGGATTGGTTGCTTTGCCCTGCCCATTGGCACCCTTGGGGCACTAACTGGGCATAAAGCAGCTAGCACCTGGGCACAACAATGTTAGTACCACTTGCAAAATTGTTGTTTTGCAGCAGCATTAAACACTACTGCCACTAGCTCCTGCACCCACAGATCATGACGTCAGTCAAGTGTACATTGCCCCAGACCGGATATTGAGTTGCACCACTAGGGACAAAAAGTAGAGGGGAATATTTTCAAGTCTGAGGGGCTGGGAGCGCTATTTAAAAGTGGGTGCATCCTGCCGCCTTAGTTTTTGGTTGTAACACTGTCCTAAGGAGTTTTGGCCCTTGGCACCACTTTGGAGGTTCCTGAGCACTGAGCTCTTTTCCCTGGGCCTATCCATTAGTGCTGCCAACACAATTGCTTTCGAGGTCTCTCCAGGCTGAGATTCAAGGCTGCAATGAGCAGGGAGTGGCTGGCCAGCAAGATGGCCCCTCCCCTTTAAGAACTGGACCACACCAGTCTGTCTGGCTTCCATGTTTACTGACATCACCTGAGCTTTGGTAGCATTGAGGTAGTGCCTCCCTGACATTTGCACCTTGGGTGTGTAGCGCCTGATTTAGCGCTCAAATCACCTCGAGGGGGCGATGGAGGTGAATTTTGCAGTCGGAGGCGATAATTAACACGCACTGAAATTTGCACCCAGCTGATATTGGCACCCCAAAATGGGCAATATCCAATTTTTTCCCCCATAATGTGGTCATTATCACATTGCTGTTCTTTGCATATTTCTATGCAAATTGGCTGCTCCATTTCCTACATTGCAACAGTGACTTACACTTACTGGGACATGCTGAGGTTGTAAGGCATTATATAATGCAAGACTGTCTATTTGAAACTTCCAATCCCAGTAGTAGCTGTGCAGTAGAAAGAAGCCATGCTTCTCTTGACCTTGTTGAGCTCAATGGGCTTATCTTTATTTTAAAGGACTTTGCATGTGGCATTAGGAATGAAGTAACCACTGGTCTTGTGCTGGCTGCTTGATGTACTGGGGGCAGGGAGTTTAACTTTGCCAGAGATGAAGAGAATTTTTTTACACCAAGTTGTGATCTAGAATGTGCTGCCTGAAAGGGTAGTGGAAGTAGATTATCCCATTTCCCTTTAGAAAGAGGGACTGAAATACTTGGAGAATTTGCAGGGCTATGGGGCAAGTTCAGAACCAGCATGGTGGGCTGAATGGTCACTGGTGTAAGATTCTATGATGCCATGTTCTAGCACTCAAATTATGGCAATGACTTATTTGTTCATGTGCACTTAAATTGTAGAGCTGGATTGGATCATTACAGGGTAATGGGGATTGTTGACTTCAAAACTAGGTGGCCTGACTTGCTCAGGTATTTGCTTGAGTCCTCTTGTTTGAAGGGCATTAGTGAGTGATCATTGAGCTTAAGGGGACTCCTCTGGACAATGCAGCATGAATGCATCTTGAGCATTTGCCTTAAGACTTCATTCTTCATCAGGACATGACTCATGCAGTGTGCCTGGCCTATATCTGACAGGTATTCTTCCTCCGTCCAGACTTTGGCTTTGATGTCCTTCACTGCCATGGTCTACTACATTGGAGTAGTCACAATCTGAAACTTGTCTAAATACTAGTCTTGTGAAGGTATCTCTTCAAATTTAAAATGGATCAGTAGTTTTGCTTGGAAATTTCTTCAGTTGTCATGACTAGATATGATGCTGGCATCCTGTCCAATAACTACTTTGGGAAATGGGTGGACAGCAAAGGCCTGTGAGGAGGAGTTGGAATCATAGAATGGTTACAGCACAGAAGGCGGCCTATTGAGCCCATGCCAGCTCTCCAAGAGCACTTCAGCTAGTCCCACTCCGCCAGTCTTTCCCCATAGCCCTACAATTTTTTTCATTCAGCTACTTATCCAATTCCCTTTGAAAAGCACAATTGAATCTGCCTCCAGCACCCTTTCAGGCAGTGCATTCCAGATCCTAACCATTCACTACATTGTTAAATTCCTCTGCCTTCAATTTAAGGTGACTGGCAAAAATCCAGTGTCTTCTGGTTCTCAACCCTTCTGTCAATGAGAACAGTTTCTCTACTGTCCAGACCCCATGATTTTGAATAACTCTCTCAAATCTCCTCTCAACCTTCTGCTTCAAGGAGAACAACCCCAGCTTCTCCAGTCGCCATGTAATTGTATTCCCTCATCCCTGGAGCCACTCAAATCTCCTCTGCACCCTCTTGGCCTTCACACCCTTCCTAAAGTACAGTGCCCAGAATTGAACAATATGCCAGCTGAACTAGTGTTGCTTAAGCCCAGGATCCCTTATGGTTTTTTTAACTGACTTCTCAATCTGCCCTACCGCTTTCAATGATTTGTGCACATGTGCCCCCAAGTCTCTGTTCATGGAACCCCTTCAGAATTATACCCTTTAGTTTATATTGCTACCCTTCATTCTTCCAACTAATGTATCACTTTTCTGTATTAAATGTCATCTGCCATGTGTCTGCCCATTCCACCATCTTGTCTATCACTATCCTCCTCGCTGTTCACTATACTTTCTTGCTTTTGAACAGAGTTGGGGAAATTGGTGTGGCTCACTTGAGTAGAGTAGCTATTCAGCCCATTGGGCCTGTGCTGGCTCTTCAGAGCTGTTCAGTTTGACAACCACCCCCTTCCTTTCTCTGGGCTCCCCCTGTGTATTGATTTCTATTGTGGGTTCAATGACTACACATTCATGAAAGAGTCTCTTAATCTAAAGTTTGTTCAACTCAGTTAACAGCATTACAGGAGACACCATCTTAGATCCATCTAAAACTGAACTTTGTCTCTCTCATGCCCTCTGCTGGTCAGGCATAAATAATCAAACCGGCAAATACCATCCCTATTTGCTGATATCATTACATCTCCCTTTCTTAGATAAAAGTAAAATACTTTTGTTTTAACATGTTTTCTTTGTATTACTCTGCATTTTAACTAACACTTAATGAACTTGCATGATCAAGGTTTTTTAACCTTGTTTTGTGTTCACATGAAATATGTAAATACACTAGAACTTGGAGAGAATAAGATAACATTACTTCCTTCTATAACAAGAGTCCTTAAATTTGCTCAATGAGTCTCTCGGGAGGCTTCACACGTCTTGAGGATTTTCTGATTGTCCTTGAATCTGAGTTGTTGCCTCAGATGATTTCTCAGCTGTGTGATCAGGTTGTTCAACAGTATCAGTCTTTTGACCTGCTGTGGCTGGTCCCATGAGAAGATCCTGACGATTTCTTCGCAGAACAGCACCCTCATCTGCCTGAATGGTGTATGATCTTGGTTGAACTTCACTCAAGACAGTTCCCTTCTGAGTCCATGTGTTTGTTTTGTCTTTGAACCTTACTTGGTCACCAGTGTGGAGTTCAGGTAGGTTTTGTGTTCCTCTGTCATAGTACTTTTGCTTTTCTTTTTGTTCTTTGAACTTCCTCACTTTCTCCCCCTCTTTTTTGTTTTCAGGAGGTTCTCCGGGATGGGTAGGTTTGACCTTAGCCGACGTCCCATAAGGAGTTGGGCTGGTGACATACCACACTCGAGCGGCGTTGTGCGGTATACAAGCATGCTCTGGTAGAAGTCAGTTCCACTGTCTTTTGCCTTTTACATCAGTCTTTTCACTGGACTGATTTTTCCGTTGGACTGTGGAAAGTGAGGACTTGACATTGTGGACAAAGTCCCACTCTTTGGCAAAGTGTCGGAAACTTGCATTGTTAAACTGGGGTCCGTTGTCTGAAGACCTCGCTTGCCACGCCATGCCTGAGAATATGGCTTTCATACATGTTATCACAGCATCTGCAGTGGTGGTGTACAGTCTACAAACCTCTGGATACAGGGAGTAATAGTCTGTGACTACAAGATAGTCCTTCCCTTGACATACGAATAGGTCAGCGCCTACCTTCTGGTAAAGTCTGTCTGGCGCTGGGTGTGGCTTTAGTGGTTCTACTGGATTGCTTGCTCAATATTTCAGACATATTGTGCAGTTTGACACCTCATTTGTCACATCTTGGTTGATTCGTGGCTAGTACATCACCTCTCGTGCTCTTTTCTTACACTTTTCGATTCCCAGATGTCCTCCATGGATCCTTTTTAGCATCTCTCTTAGACTCTTTGGGATAACTATTTTACTTCCTTTGTAGATTTCTTCGACCACAGAGTTCCACCCTGCAGTTCCAGTACTCTGCCATGTCAGGTGAGCAGTCTTGCTTCATCTTGGGCCATCCATCCAAGATGCTTTTCCTCCGTCGTCTCATTGTTTCATCTTTATTTGCCTCAGTCTTTATGAGCTCCATTTTTGCATCTGCTATGGGCAGTGCACTTGTGATGTCCACGTAGGCGTTCACTTTTTCATCCATTTGTGGTGTTTGCGGGCTCACTTGGGTCAACAGCTCTGGACAACATGTCTGCTGTATACATCAGCTTACCCGGGGTGTACGCAACATTCAGTGTATAGCGTTGCAGCCTGATCATCATTCTTTGTATTCTAAGCGGACAGCTATTTAGTGACTTTTGGAACAATGCAATTAAGGGCTTATGGTCAGTCTCTACACTGATTGCTTGTCCTGACACAAACTGGTGAAATCTTTCACAGGCGTATGTGATACTGAGCAGCTCCTTTTCTATTTGAGCATATCGCGTCTCCACGTCTGTCATTGAGCGCGATGCATATGCAATAGGTTGCCAGTAGTCATATTTTTGCAGAAGAACGGCACCGAGCCCACTGATGCATCTGATATCTTGATGGGTCTCGCTGGGTCATAAAACCTCAGAACTGGTTCCTCTGAGCAGTTTCTTTAGATCGCTCCATGACTTCTCATGCTCATGATTCCATTCCCATTCTATGTTCTTTTCAGTTAGTCGTCTCTGGCGCCATCTTTTCTGAGAGGTTGGATATTAATTTACCCATGTAGTTGATCATTCCATTAAACCTCTGCATGTCCTTTTTGCATTGTGGCTTTGGCATATTCTCAATGGCAGGCACCTTTCTGGGATCTGGTCTGATGCCCTCACTGCTAAGGATATCTCCCACGAATGTCAGTTCTGTCACCCCGAGCTGGCATTTCTCTATTCAGCTTCAGGTTTGTTTTCCTTGTTGCTTCCAGCACTTTTTTCAGTCTCTCGTCATGCTCAGTTCTCGTGGTTCTCCATACTATGATGTCATCCATTGATGTATCAACTCCCTCCAGGTGCTCATAGATCATATGGATAGTTTTGTGATACACTTCAGGAGCTGAGGCAATGCCAAATGGTAACCTTAGGAATCTGTATCTGCCAAATGGACTGTTGAACGTGCACAGTCTTGAGCTTGCCTTGTCCAGTTTCATCTGCCAAAATCCTGATGATGCATCTAACTTGCTGAAATACTTTGCATTTGCAAACTGACATGATTTCCTCACGTGTAGGAAGCTTGAAGTGCTCTCTTTATTGCTCTGTTTAGATCTCTTGGATCCAGGCAAATTCTGAGCTTTCCATTCTTTTTGTCCACAACGACGAGGGAACTCACCCACTCAGTTGGCTCATCTATCTTCTGAATCACGTTCAGGCTTTCCATCCTGTCCAACTCTGCCTTCAGTTGCTTTTGAAGAGCAAACGGAACTTTTCTGCATGGATGTATGACCGTTGGCATACTTTTATCTACTCTGATCGTGTGTTCTCCTGGAAGGCAGCCTAGACCCTGAAATAGGTCGTTGTACTCTTTCATGAGTTCATCATAGACTGTCTCTCCTTCGCTTTCCACAACGAGGACTCTCTTTACCAGGTTCAGTCTCTCACAGGTTATTAAACCTAGTATGGCCTGCACATCCTTTGGCACCACGATTAATGCTAGCGTGTGCTCTGTCCTTGTGTGTCACTTTGACAATGCATCTTCCTTTCACTGGTATTTCAGTACCTGAGTATCCTGTCACTTTCACTTTGATTCCATGTATCTTTGGTCTGGGTCTAATTTTCTTAAAATCAGTCTCTGATATCACATTAACTTGTGCTCCAGTATCCAATTTAAATGGAATGTGTATGTCATTCACTTTTAGTATCAACATCCAGTCTCTTTTCTTTGTTTTCAGACACAACATCCACATAGAACTCCTCTATCTCGCTTTCATCTACTGTATGGACCTTGCTTTGTTGCGCTTGGTTCTTACAGCAACGGGCATAATTGTTTTTGTTGCAACTATTGCATGTTTTACCATATGCTGGACACTTTTTTTTTTGGTGGATGCTGTGTACCGCATCGACCACATGACTTTCGATTGCCCCTTTCATTTTTGTTCGCTGGCCACGCCTCTTCACATTGGCGCTCTTTTTCTGAAACGGTTTGTGTCCGTTCTTTCTCGCTGCATCCACGTTGCAGCTACTGTCACTGAACAGCTCCTTTGCCTGCGACTTCACAGTCTCTAGCCCTACACAGTGCTATGGCTTTTCCCAGGTCTAGATTTTGCTCTTGGCAGTCTTTCCCTTAGACCATTATCTGGAATACCACACACCAGTCTGTCTTTTATCAGCGAGTCTGTCAGTCCCCCAAATTCACACGTTTTGCTTTTGTTTCTCAGTTCAGTCACATACTGATCAATAGTCTCCCATTTTCTGTACACGTGAAAAATCTGTGCCTCTCAAACGTCACGTTACGTTTAGGTATGCAGTAGGCCTCACTGTTCCTTTTATTTTATCCAGCTTCATTTTGTCTCCATCAGCAGCGAATGTGAAGTTATTATACACCTCCAGCGCTTCATCACCCACGACATGTAAGAACACTGACGCTTTCATTTTATCACTTTTCTCGTCGGCTCCGATTGCCGCTAAATACAACTCCAAACGTTGTTTGAATCTCCTCCAATTTTCAGCCACATTACCTGTCAACTGAAGCTTCGCCGGTGGGTGTAAACCTTCCATTTTTCACTTCGTTAGCTATTCTCCAAAGGTAAGTAACGATGTTCTCTTTTGGCTTGCTAATATGTGGAGAGCTGATTTAACTTCAGATTTTTCCTCTTCATCTCTTTCAATCACTTCTGACACTATGTATTGATTTCTATTGTGGGTTCAATGACGACACATTCATGAGTGTCTTTTAATCTAAAGTTTGTTCAACTCCGTTAACAGCATTACAGGAGACACCATCTTCGAGATCAATCTAAAACGAAACTATAAAACTAAACTGCTTGTCTCTCTCATGCCCTCTGCTGGTCAGGCATAAATAATCAAGCAGGCAAATACCATCACTATTTGCTGATATCATTACACCCTGCAAACCCCTTTCAAATATTTATTCAATTTCTTGTTACTTTTGAATTTTTTTCTTAATTCCCCCTCTGGTTCTTTTGCCAATCTGTGGCCTCTGGTTACCAACATTTCTGCCAGTAAGGAAGTGGTTTCTCCTTATTACTCTAGCAAAACCTTCATGGTTTTAACACCTGATTTAAATCTCCCCTTGACCTCTCTCGAAACCCCACTTCCCTAGGCTCTCCATGTGAAGTGTCTCATGCTTGATACTACTATTCTGGTAAATCTCCTAGATCTTGACATCCTTCCTAAAGTGCAGTGCCCAGAATTGAACACTACTAAACACTGGTTAGGCTGCAACTGGGGTAAAGGTTTAGCTTACTCTGACACCAAGGATCCAGTATGCTTTAAGACTTGTATAGATTTACCCCCAGGTCTCTCTGCTCCTGCACCCCCCCCTTTATTTAAATGTACCAAAATGCCTCACTCTGCACTTACTTATGAAATGGGCATACAACTCCTGACATATTATCCTCCTCACTGAATTTAGTGTCCTCTGCAAACATTGAAAATATACCCTTCATACCCAAGTCCACATTAAGTGCAGTGGTCCTAGTACCAATGCCCCCAAGCAACACCACTGTACATGTCTGTCCAGTCTAAAACAACCATTCGCTGCTACTCTTGGCCTTCAGTTATATTCTGGTTTATTGTAGTGCTCCTGTAATTATGTTGTGCTAGTGTATTGCTCCACTGAGATGACCACACTCTGGAGCAATGCCATTGGCTTTGTGTTTTATGTATTCACAAGATGTCAGCAGTGGTAAGGCCAGCATTTATTGTCCGTCCCTAATTACACCTGAGGTGGTGGTGAGCCACTGCAGTTCCTGAATGAAATGACCTACCAAACCAGAGGGCAGTTAAGAATCAACCACATTGCTGTGTGGTCTAGTGTTTCGGGTAGGTTCCAACCGGGTACTAACGGCAGCTTTCCTCCCCTAAAGGACATTAGTGAACCAGATGGGTTTTTACAACAATCTGACATGGTCAGCATTGCTGATACTAGCTTTTATATTCCAGGTTTGTTTGCACCACTAACATCCATGCTTAGACTTGTATCCAACTGCAGGTACGCTCGGCGCACTGTTTTGGGATGCTTCTGTAGTTTATCTTGAACCCTTTTGCAACTATGAGCAAGTCCATGCTCTTTGAACTTTGGTGGTCTGCGTGAAGGCCATAGAGGGTGCAGAAAAGATTTACAATGGTTCCAGGGATGAGGGGCTCGAGTGACATGGAGACTGGGGTTGTTCTCCTTGGAGCAGAGGAGATTTGATAGAGGTGTTCAAAATCATTGAGTTTAGATGGAGTAGAGAAACTGTTCCCATTTCAGCTTGATGACTTTTTGTCAGAGGATGACAGTGCAAGGCAAAAGGAGACGATAATGGGACAAAGAAATAAAATATGGGTCTAGAGGTTGTGTGTGGTTACAGCAGAACCATTGACAGCACCTGCTGTCTGAAACGTGGAGCAGTGTTATGTTCATTAATAAATAGACATTCTTATTATGAACACCAACTTCTAGCTAGTCATTTATTCAGTACATGTTCTCTAGGTACAGTATCTGTAGAGATCTAGCATGTGTGCAGGCTGCCATCTTGACTGTTGCCTTGTGGGTAGCCTAGTGCCTCATGGGTAATGTAGTTTTAATATCTATACAGCTGGGTAGTGTAGTCTTGTATACATACAGCTATATAAAGCTCTACAGCTCCACCTAGTGTCCACTATAGAATGACATGCTATTGATCACTACAGAGGTTCTAAGGGTGCTGAAAAGATTTACAAGAATGTTTCCAGGGATGAGGGACTTCAGTTACGTGGATAGACTGGAGAAGCTGGGGTTGTTCTCCTTGGAGCAGAGAAGGTTGAGAGGAGATTTGATAGAAGTGTTCAAAATCATGAGGGGTCTTGATAGAGAAACTGTTCCCAGTGGCAGAAAGGTTAAGAACCTGAGGACACAGATTTAAGGTAATTGGCAAAAGAAACAAAAGGCGACATGAGGTGAAGCACTTTTACGCAGCGAGTGGTTAGGATCTGGAATGCACTGCCTGAAAGGGCGGTGGAGGCAGACTCGATCGTGGCATTCAAAAGGAAATTGGATAAGTACCTGAAGGCAAAAAAATGTGCAGGGCTACAGGGAAAGGGCGGGGGAGTGGGACCAGCTGAAGTGCTCCTGCAGAGAGCTGAGACTGGCCGAATGGCCTCTGTAATGATATCAGCAAATAGTGATGGTGTTTGCCTGTTTGATTTATGATGCCTTACCAGCATATTTGCCTGTTTGATTATTTATGCCTTTCCAGCAGAGGGCATGTGAGAGAGACCGTTTTAGTTTCGTTTTAGATGGATCTCTAACATGGTGTCTCCTGTAATGCTGTTAACAGAGTTGAACAGACTTTAGATTAAAAGACATTCTCTTTCATGAATGTGTTGTCATTGAACCCACATACAAATCAATACAGCCTCCTCCTGCACAGTAACCATTCTATGATTCTACGGTTTGAAGTTGTTGCATTCGGTGAGTCCGGAAGGCTGTAAAGTGCCTAATCGAAAGATGAGGTACTGTTCCGCGAGCTTACGTTGAGCTTCATTGGAACAGGTGTAGGAGGCCGAGGACTGAAGTCGGAGAGGAGAATTTAAAATGACAAATTTATAAATAGTTCAACCATTTCTCCCTGCAGGACTACAGGGAAAGAGTGGGACGAGCTGAAGCACACTTGCAGAGAGCTGGCACGGGCTGAATGGCCTCCTCCTGTGCTGTAACCATTCTATGATTCTATATGTCCTTTGCTTTGTCACCCATGCAGTAAATTGATGATTTACTTTATAGAGTGCCCTGTTTAATTTGCCACCGGTGACTATCTCTTGTTTCCTCCTTTCTGAAACACTCGAAGCCAGGCTTAGCCCTGAGCTGCTGTGGTGGATAAGATCAGACACGCCCCTGTAATAGAAGGGTTTCAGTGATCTAGGCTAGTCGTCTTAAACCCTCGCAAGAAAAAGGAGTTGATTGAGGGGTCCTGGTCTCTGAAGGGATGTAGCAAACCTGAAACGAAGAGAGGAAATGCTGGACACACTCGGGTTAGGCAGCATCTGTGGAGAGAGTTAACGTTACAGGTCAATGACCTTGCATCTTAACTTTTTTGCCACTTCTGACGCAACAGGTTTTAAGCAAGTGGGGGAAGGGGGCAGTGGGGAGGGAAGAACAAAAGGGATGGGCTGTGATAGAGTGGAAGATCGGAGAGATTAAATGGTGAAAGGGGGTGGTAATGGGACAAGTTAAGTGGTGGAGGACCACCACCTCAGTTGGGTTTGGTGACCCTGATTCGTTGCTTCCTGGGAGCAATGCCAGGTGAAGGACAAGTGTCTTTAATTCTGATGTCCCTCTTGGCTCCTTCAATCAGCAGGCAGAACACTCCTGCCACCAGTTTTCTGACACCACAAGCCTCGACATTAATCATTTTTGAAGGTGCTGAATGGCCCTGAGAAATGATTAACATTGTCCAGCCATGGAGCAGATATATCCCTGGGCCAGAAGTGCAGATGTCCTTAATGCAAGCCTGACTTCCTCACTGTCTTCTCTGGACTACAGAGCACCCCATATTCATAAGTTTTTTAAGAAGCTGGTATCAGTAAAAGTGACCATGGAGCTGTCAGTTTGTTGTTACAAACCCAACTGGTTCGCTAATGTCTTTTCTTATGGAAGGAACCCTATACAGAGTAGAATTTCTAAATTTGCCAATGACACCAAACTTGGGTGTGGCAAACAGTGAGGACGATACCAATCGACCAACAGGACATAGAAAGGCTAGCGGAATGGGCAGACAAGTGGCAGATGGACTTTAATACAAAAGTGTGAGGTGATGCATTTTGGCAGAAGGAACAGGGAGAGGCAATATATACTTAATGGCACAGTTTTAAAGTGTGCAGGGACAGAGGGACCTGGGAGTTCATATGCATAGGTCCCTGATGGTGGTGGGACATATTGAGAGTGGTGTTAGCAAAGCATATGGGATCTTGGGCTTCATAGAGGTATTTAGTATAAAAGAAGTTATGCTGAACCTTTATAAAGCGCTGGTTAGGCCACAGCTGGAGTATTACATCCAGTTCTGGTCACCACACTTTTTAGGAAGGATGTGAAGGCCCTTGAGAGGGTGCAGAGGAGATTTACCAGAATGGTTCTGGGGATGGGGATCTTAGCTACAAGGACAGGTTGGAGAAGCTGGATTTGTTTTCATTGGAGCAAAGGAGGTTGAGGGGTGATTTGATCGAGGTGTACAAGATTATGACGGGTTTGGATAGGCTAGACGGGGAAAGGCTGTTCCCACTAGTTGATGGTACAAGGACTAGGGGACACAGATTTAAGGTTTTGGGCAAGAGATACAGGGGGGGGATGTGCGGAAAAACCTTTTTACGCAGCGAGTGGTGAGGACCTGGAACTCGCTGCTGACGGAAGTGGTGGAAGCGGAGACACTCGATGTTTTCAAAGGGAGACTGGATAGGCACTTGAGGGCAATAACTTGCGGAGGAATGGGACTGGATTGCTCTACAGAGAGCCGACGCAGACTTGATGGGCCAAATGGCCTCCTTCTGTGCCATTATGACTCTGACTCCAGGCCCGCACCCAATGTGATTGACTCTTAATTGCCTTCTGAAGTGGCCTAGCGAGACACTCAGTTGTAGCAAACTACAACTCCTCAGATAATGGAACAGTCTATGCCCGCATGCAGTGAGACCTGGACCATATTCACGCTTAGTGGCAAGTAACATTCGCGCCACAGAAGTGGCAGGCAATGGCTATCTCCAACAAGCGAGAGTCTAACCACCGCCCCTTGACAGTCAATGGCATTACCATCACCGAATCCCCACTATCAACATCCTGGGGGGTCACCAGTGACTTGAAACTTAACTGGACCAGCCACATAAATACTGTGGCAACAAGAGCAGGTCAGAGGCTGGGTATTCTGCGGCGAGTGTCTCACCTCCTGACTTCCCAAAGCCTTTCCACCATCTACAAGGCACAAGTCAGGAGTGTGATGGAATACTCTCCACTTGCCTGGATGAGTGCAGCTCCAACAACATTCAAGAAGCTCGACACCATCCAGGACAAAGCAGTCCGTTTGATTGGCACCCCATCCCCCACCTTAAACATCCACTCCCTCCACCACCGGCGTACCGTGGCTGCAGTGTGTACCATCTACAAGATGCACTGCAGCAACTCGCCAAGGCTTCTTCGGCAGCACCTCCCCAAACCCGCGACCTCTTCCACCTAGAAGGACAAGGACAAGGGCAGCAGGCGCCTGGGAACATCACCACCTCCAAGTTCCCCTCCAAGTCACACACCATCCTGACTTAGAAATATATCGCCGATCCTTCATCTTTGCTGGGTCAAAATCTTCCTCCCTAACAGCACTGTGGGAGCACTTTCACCACACGGACTGCAGCAGTTTAAGACGACGACTCACCACCACCTTCTCAAGGGCAATTAGGGATGGGCAATAAATGCTGTATTTGCCAAAATCCCAGGAACGAATTTAAGAAAAAGCTACTGCAATTTAAGGCGGTGGCCCACCATCACCTTCTCAGGGTATCTAGGGCTGGGCACTAAATGCTAGCCTTGCCAGCAACACCCACGTCCCGAGAATGAATGAAGTGACCTTGTTTTTAGTCAAATTTTTAGTGACTCCCATTAGAAGTTGGGGGAGAATGACTCCCTCATCAACTGCCCGAAGATCCTTTCTCGATGTGGTGGAGCTCCTAGCCTGAGTTGGGCAGTCTCAAGCCCATGAGCAGACGAGGCGAGGACAACTGACCTGCGCTTCAGTGAGGCCAAAAGCAATTTTATTCCTGAACAGTCCATGCATACTCTCTTCTTCTCATCCAGCACATCTCCTTCAGTTGACTTGTGATGGGTTGTGTGATGGGCCTGTAGAGACCAGCCAATTGTTACATAGGATTTACAGCACAGAAACAAGTCCATTCAGCCCAAGAAGTCCATGCCGGTGTTTATGTTCCCCAGGAGCCTCTTCCCACCCTGACTTCATCTCACCCTGTCGACATATCCTATTCCTTGCTCCCTCATGTACTTATCTAGGTTCTTTCAAATGCACCTCTGTTATTCGCCACAATAGCTCCATGTGGTAGAAAGTTCCACGTTCTAATTGTAGTTCAACTGGCTCCTAGGAAGCCTCCCCGCAACCTTCTTGCTTCCTACGTTCCTCTCCTCTGCACCCTCCTGCCACTCCTAAAGCCACGAGTGGACCAATTTGGGGCCAATTCCAGCACTTTGTGGGTGGGAGGACAGAACAGTTCCCTGTACGTAACTCCACTGCAGACCAACATCCTCCTGAAAATGATTTTCTCACACTGACCTCTCAGCATCTTATCTTGTCCATGGATGCAGGTCCTGAGCCACACACTCTGCTCTCCAGATCTTGCTAAGTTCAGTTGAGTACAATAATGGGCTAGCAAGAGGGGGAACAGGGGGCTTCTGCTTGTGTCCGTCCAAGTCCTGTTCACCCATCAACCCCTGTGCTCGCTGACCTACACTGGCTCCCAGTCCAGCAACTCCTCGATTTTAAAATTCTCATCCTCGTGTTCAAACTCTTCCATGGCCTCGCACCCTCTCCATCTCTGGAATCTTCCCCCAGTCCCACAACTCTCCGGGATCTCTGCGCTCCTCCAATTCTGGCATCTTCCGCATCCCCCGATTTCCATCATTCCACCATTGGCAGCCGTGCCTTCAGCCGCCTGGGACCCCAAGCTCTGGAAAAGGCTGACAAGTAACATTCGCACCACACAAGTGCCAGGCAATGACCATCTCCAACAAGCGAGACTCTAACCATCTCCCCTTGACATTCAATGGCATTACCATCGCTGAATCCCCCACTATCAACATCCTGGGGGTTACCATTGATCAGAAACTGAACTGGACCAGCCATATAAATACTGTGGCTACAAGAGCAGGCCAGAGGCTGGGAATTCTGCGGCGAGTGTCTCACCTCCTGACTCCCCAAAGCCTTTCCACCATCTACAAGGCACAAGTCAGGAGTGTGATGGAATACTCTCCACTTGCCTGGATGAGTGCAGCTCCAACAACACTCAAGAAGCTCGACACCATTCAGGATAAAGCAGCCCGCTTGATTGGCACTCCATCCACCACCTTCAACATTCACTCCCTCCACCACCGGCGCAGTGTGTGCCATCTACAAGATGCACTGCAGCAACTCGCCAAAGCTCCTTCAACAGCACCTTCCAAACCCGCGACCTCTACCACTTAGAAGGACAAGGGCAGCAGACGCATGGGAACATCACCACCTACAAGTTCCCCTCCAAGCCACACACCATCCTGACTTAGACCTGTATCGCCGTTCCTTCACTGTCACTGGGCCAAAATCCTGGAACTCCCTTCCTAACAGCATTGTGGGTGTACCTACACCATATGGACTGCAGCGGTTCAAGAAGGCGGCTCACCACCATCTTCTCAAGGGCAATTAGGGATGGGCACTAAATGCAGGCCTAGCCAGCCAGCGACACCCACATCCCATCAATGAATAAAAAGATTTTTTAAAATTAAAATAAATTCCCTCCCCAAACCTCTCCGCCTCGCTCTCCTCCTCCTTTTCAGACACTCCTTAAAACCTACCTCTTGGTCAGCTGCCCTAATATCTCATGTGGCCTCGGTCACATTTTCCTTGATAACTCTCCTGTGGATCGCCTTGGGACGTTTTACGACGTTAAAGGCGCTATCTAAATGCAAGTTGTTGTTGTGAGCTAGCACAAGTATGGATGTCCAATGAGGGAAGGATGACCTCTGACTTCTTGTGGTCAATGTGCTTGCTGATACTACCTGTCTGCATTTAGAACATAAGAAACAGGAGCAGGATTCAGCCATTCGGCCCCTCGAGCCTGCTCCGCCATTCAATAAGATCATGGCTGATCCAATCTTGGCCTCAACTCCACTTTCCCGCTCTCTCCCCCGTACCCCTCGACTCCCCTGTAGTTCAAATATCTGCCAATCTCAGCCTTGAATATATTCACTGACTCCGCCTCCACAGCTCTCTGGGGTAGAGAATTCCAAAGATTCACGACCCTCTGAGAGAAGAAATTCCTCCTCATCTCCGTCTTAAATGGGCGACCCCTTATTCTGAAACTATGCCCCCTAGTTCTAGATTCCCCCACTAGGGGAAACATCCTCTCAGCATCCACCCTGTCCAACCCCCTCAGAATTTTATGTGTTTCAATAAGATCACCCCTCATTCTTCTAAACTCCAGTGAGTATAGGCCCAACCTGCTCAACCTTTCCTCAGAAGACAACCCCTTCAACTCAGGAATCAACCGAGTTGCACATGAAGCTCATAATGCAAGGATATTAAACGCCCAACTTGAGCCCCAGTGTCTGTCTGCACCAATGAGAGAAGACTCTTAAGGGGGAGAAATTCGGTATCGCCACATTTGGGGCACTTACTTTTTTAAAAATTCGGGGTTTGCGCTCCAGGAAGGAAGTGGAGCGCTAAATCATGGGCCGTGCAGCGCTGCCGCGTTGGAAGGCTCCTTCCCTCCCTTAAAGGGACGAGCCATCGCTGCAGGCTCTGCAAGGGGAAACCTTACCTGGTCCCCCACGGCAGCCGCCATCCGGCCCAATGCACCGCAGCAGAGTGCTGGGCCGATCGAGTGCTGGCGAAAACGAGGAGGGAAAAAAAAGAGAAAGAGCATTTCAGAGTTTCTTCCACTTACCTTGGCCACCTCGCCTTTAAGTATCGCCCCCAAGGCGCCCGGCCTCCCGATCAGCGCCTCCCTGTGGCTGCCGATTGTTTTCACCCGGCGCTGCTGCAGGGGGCGTAACCGAAGTTCGGGGTCCGGGGGCGCTAACCGGGGCTGATGCGCACGGCGATGATGTCGCGATCTCTGGGCGAAAGAGATCGGGGCGCTCTGCCATGCTGGCGCCGCAAACCTCCCGCCGAATATGGCAGGAGTCGATCTTCTTGCTGTGCCCGGTCGATAAGTGCTTAGCGCCCCATTAGCGCTCCCCCGGAGGCGCTAAGGCGCCCAATTTCTTCCCCAAAGTGCAGGAAGATGTGACTTAACTTCTGCCCAGTATTAAATTGCCGGCCAACTTTCCCTGCAAAGCATGTTGTCCAGACTATTGCTAGAACCTCGTCTAATCTTTCTGACTCCGCAGGAGCTGCGAGTCCACCCGCATTACATGGAAGTGTGAATGTTGGCCATTAAACTTTAAAGGAATTGGGGTCAGGTTTCTGCTGAAACATGGCATGTGATTACAGTGAGCTCTTAATTCTAAATATTTAATACGCAAACCTAATTGGGAGGGGAGAGAGAGTTTATCTGAACACAGTTACAAGATAAGCGTGTTGAAGTTAGATAAGATAAGATAAGAAATAGGAGCAGGAGTAGGCCATTCGGCCCCTCGAGCCTGCTCCGACATTCAATAAGGCCATGGCTGATCTGATTGATCTTGGCCTCAACTCCACTTTCCCGCTCTCTCCCCGTACCCCTTGACTCCCCTGTAGTTTAAATGTCTGTCAATCTTCGCCTTGAATATATTCACTGACTCCGCCTCCACAGCTCTCTGGGGTAGAGAATTCCAAAGATTCCCGACCCTCTGAGAGAAGAAATTCCTCCTCATCTCCGTCTTAAATGGGCGACCCCTAATCCTGAAACTGTGTCCCCGAGTTCTAGATACCCCACGAGGGGAAACATCCTCTCAGCATCCACCGTCGAGCCCCCTCAGAATCTTATATGTTTCAATAAGATCGCCTCTCATTCTTCTAAACTCCAATGAGTATAGGCCCAACCTGCTCAACCTTTCCTCATAAGACAACCCCTTCATCCCCGGAATCAACCGAGTGAACTTTCTCTGAACTGCCTCCAATGCAAGTATATCCCCCCTAAATAAGGAGACCAAAACTGTACAAGTTGCACCGTTCAGGGCCCCAAACACTCCTTCCAGGTGAAACAGCGATTTACTTGTTGTACTTACAATCTAGTATACTGTATTCGCGGCTCACGATGCGGTCTCCTCTACACTGGGGAGACCAAACGCAGATTGGGTGACCGCTTTGTGGAACACCTCCGTTCAGTCCGCAAGGGTGACCCCGAGCTTCTGGTCACCTGTCGCTTTAATTCTCCGCTCCACTCCCACTCTGACCTCTCCGTCCTCGGCCTCCTCCACTGTTCCAACGAAGCTCAACGTAAGCTCGAGGAACAGCACCTCATCTTTCGATTAGGCACTTTACAGCCTTCTGGACTCAACATCGAGTTCAACAATTTCAGATCAGAGCCACTGCTCCCATTTTCTCGGACAGCGGCTGTTGGTAATGATTGTGCTGTTGCTCCTCTAGACCCATCTTTTGGTTTCTTTACTTGTCCCATTACCTTCTCCTGTTGCCAGGGGGTCCTGGTGCATGAAACACAAAAAGTTAGTATGCAGGTGCAGCAGGTGATCAGGAAGGCCAATGGAATCTTGGCTTTTATTGCAAGGGGGATGGAGTATAAAAGCAGGGAAGTCTTGCTGCAGTTATACAGGGTACTGGTGAGGCCACACCTGGAATACTGCGTGCAGTTTTGGTTTCCATATTTAAGAAAAGATATACTTGCTCTCGAGGCGGTTCAGAGAAGGTTCACTCGGTTGATTCCGGAGATGAGGGGGTTGACGTATGAGGAAAGGTTGAGTAGGTTGGGCCTCTACTCATTGGAGTTCAGAAGAATGAGAGGCGATCTTATCGAAACATATAAGATTGTGAGGGGGCTTGATCGGGTGGATTTGGTGAGGATGTTTCCACTGATGGGTGAGACTAGAACTAGGGGGCTTAATCTTAGAATAAGGGGCTGCCCTTTCAAAACTGAGATGAGGAGAAACTTCTTCACTCAGAGGGTAGTAAATCTATGGAATTTGCTACCCCAGAGAGCTGTGGAAGCTGCAACATTAAATAAATTTAAAACGGAGATAGACAGTTTCCTAGCAGATAAGGGAATTAGGGGTTACGGGGAGAGGGCAGGGAAGTGGACGTGAGTCTAGATTCGGATCAGCCATGATCCTATTGAATGGCGGAGCAGGCCCGAGGGGCCGTATGGCCTACTCCTGCTCCTACTTCTTATGTTCTTATGTTCTCGCGCCATCATCCCTATTGCCATTTAATCACTCCTGCCTTCCACCCCAAAAAAACAGTTCGGACGAAAGGTCACCGACCGGAAACGTTGACTCTCTTTCTCCCTCCACAGATGCTGCTTGACCTGCCGAGTATTTCCAGCACTTTCTGTTTTATTGAACTCTTTTACCTGACTCAGCTGACTGTGTCAGCCGTGGCTCCGTGGGTAGCACTCTCGCCTCTGAGTCAGAAGGTTGTGGGTTCACGTTGAAGGGATAATTACAGTCCTAGCCCTTTTGGGCTACCCTAGATCAGGCGTATTCCCCAGACGTTCACCTTCAACTTAAGTTAGAGATAGCCGAATTCCATAAGACGCTTAAATGGGTCTAAAGGTTCAGGCTATCGCTCCCTAAAGGAACAGAACGACTGAAGATGTTACCGTCCTCCATATAGTACTTTTAATAAGTTGAACTAGACTGTAACGTTCCGGATATTATGAGGGTCCGGCATACCCCCCAGAATTCTGCAACTCCTTACAAAAGAGTGTACAGAAATGTGGGTTCGCGAGTCTATACAGAATCACTCTTTGAGACAATTCTAAAAATATATACAACAGAAAATGCTGGAAAAACTCAGCAGGCCAGGCAACATCCGTGGAGAGAGAAATAGAGTCAACGTTTCGGGTCGAAACCCTTCTACAGTTTTTCCAGCATTTTCTGTTGTTATTTTGGATTTCCAGCATCCGCAGTATTTTGCTATCCTAAAAATATAGTTTTATTTAAGAGCCGACTTTCAGTTAACATCTGTTGAATCAGTTGCAACATTAACAATTCAAAATACAATTAGCTTGCATTTCTTATTTCTCAGAGATCCTTATTCTCAAATCTTTACTTCGTTACATTTCTTATTTCTTACTTATTTCTAAATCCAGAACATCCACCAAAATCAATCACTTTGACTTCCCAAGACTCATAGTTAAAGACTTACAGAGATTCCTCTGAAGAGTTGAGAAATGCTTTGCCCGTTCAGTGTGTTCTGACTTTCTGTTAAAAGGTCTTATTTTTATACCCTTTTGGCAGTGGTTTCTTCTTTGATGTTCTCTGCTGATGTCAGCTAATTGTCTTTATTGATACCTCTTTCGAATGCTTTCTATCTTACTATCAATTCAACTATTGCATGCATAATTATTTCTCTACCTTTAAGTGTTCCAAAAACCATCATAAAAACAATGACAGCTATGGTTTCTGTTTGATGTCATTCTTACCGAAGATTCTTCATTCAATTCTTAATATTGGCTTTACTGGTTCTTTGTAGACATTGTGACCCTGTTCTGCTCCAAGTTTAATACAAACACAATGCAATTGCTTGGTGTATCTATTGAAGTTATATCTTCAAAGCCATTTTGTTGGTATTATATTTACAATATGTAAATCAAAACCACTTTAACTGTGTGTTTACTTGTTTTCTAGCTATCTCAATTGGTTGCATATTTAATCTTATAGTTCCTGTTTTCCAAGTTTAACATAAAACTATTTGACCAGCAGATGTTTCTTTACTTGATGTCATGTTTCAAAGGCACATGCTTCTTTTAATGTTTGTATTTCTGTTTTATGTGTTAGCTCTTCACACTTTAAACTGGGCCTTCTCATTGTGTTCGTTGCAAACCGGAGACCTTTCGGAATCACCAATGGTTTGCTTCAATCTTCCATTGTTTTAGAATATTTAACTAATTCCCATTTCAAAGCTTGTTTACAGCTTTGTTATCAACTGATCTTTATCTCAGAAGCCTGTTTTCTGTTTGCAGCCTGTGTCTCCGAGGCTTTTGTTTTTAAACCCAGTATATTCTGTATTAATAATATCAGAATTCTGCTCATAGTACTGTATCGTGTATTTCTTTGAATCATGGTTATTCCTTCACAACGTCCCACTCCAAAGACTTGAGCACAAAAATCTAGGCCGACACTCCCAGTGCCAGTACTGAGGGAGCGCTGCGCTGTCAGAAATGCTGTCCTTCAGTTAAACCGAGGCACCGTCTGCCCTCTCTAGTGGATGTAAAAGATCCCATGGCCACTATTTCGATGAAGAGCAGGGCAGTTTTCCCCGGTGCCCTGGGGCCAATATTTATCCCTCAATCAACATCACTAAAACAGAGTGGCCTAGAAATTCATTAAGGCGCTGCCAGCTTTGCGCCCAGTTAACGCCTAAAGAGTGATTTTGCGCCAGAAATGAGTTTGCGCAGATATTCAGCGCAGCGGTATTGGCGGCGTTAGCCGTTAGCGCTGCGCCGGCACCGATGATGTCATCGGTGTGCGCAGTGCCCCGGTACCGGCCCGATCCCCATATTTAGTTGCGGCCGCCTCCTCCGAAGCGGCCGCAAACAGCGACCAGAAAACGGGGCCGTCCTGCTGCCTTAGTGGGGCGCTTTAAAGTGGAAGGTGCGGCCGGCCGCTTTTTCGGCGGCCGCTTGCCCGTACCTCCTTCCCCGGCCTCCTCCACCACCCCCCCCCCCCCCGGCACTTCTCCGTGGTGCCGGGCTCATTTGCCGGCACTATCCAGCGGCGATCTCCCCGTTGCAGGCAGCTCCCCCTTAAGAGAAGGAGGAGGCCTGCAGTACTGCAGCCTGCCGCTCCGCAGCGGCTGGCGCAGCGGCGCCAAGAGCGCTGATATTCAGTGTCAGCGCCCCAAGCGGAGGCGGGCACACCCTGGTATAGCGCCCGGTTCCGAATTGGGGCGCTAACAATGAATATCTGACGATCGCTATAGGCTTCCCGCCCAGCGCTAACTTTTGGGCGCTAGACAGCTGGCGGGGCCATAGTGAATTTCTAGGCCATTATCTGGTCATTATCACATTGCTGTTTGTGGGAGCTTGCTGTGCGCAAATTAGCTGCTGCACTTCCTACATTACAACAGTGACTACACTTCAAAAAGTACCTAATTGAATCATCGAATGGTTACAGCACAGAAGGAGGCCATTCGGCCCGTCGAGCCCGTGCCGGCTCTCTGCAAGAGTGCTTCAGCTAGTCCCACTCCCCCGCCCTTTCCCCGTAGCCTTGCTCATTTTTTTCCTTCAGGTACTTATCCAATTCCCATTTGAAAGCCACGATTGAGTCTGCCTCCACCACCTTTCCAGGAAGTGCGTTCCAGATCCTAACCACTCGCTGAGTAAAAAAGTTTTTCCTCATGTTGCCTTTGGTTCTTCTACCAGTCACCTTAAATCTGTGTCCTCTGGTTCTCGACCCTTCCGCCAATGGGAACAGTTTCTCTCTATCTACTCTGTCCAGACACCTCATGATTTTGAACACCTCTATCAAATCTCCTCTCAACCTTCTCTGCTCTAAGGAGAACAACCCCAGCTTCTCCAGTCTATCCACATAACTGAAGTCCCTCATCCTGGGAACCATTCTCGTAAATCTTTTCTGCACCCTCTCTAAGCCTTCACATCCTTCCTAAAGTGTGGTGCCCCAGATTTGGACACAATACTCCAGTTGTGGCCGAGTCAGTGTTTTATAAAGGTTCACCATAACTTCCTTACTTTTGTACTCTATGGACAAGATTTTCGTTGGGCTGTGGAGGCGGGATTGGAGGCGTGTGGGGGGTTAAAATCCCGAAATCGGGGGGCACGAACCCATCCCGCCCCCAACCCGCCTCCATGCCAGTTTCAAAGGAGGCGGGTACCCGCCCCGCACTGGGACCCGCCTCCCCGAAGCGGGAAGGGGATTAGTGCCAATTAACTGGGTCGGGATGTCTGGTGTTCAGGTGAGTGATGGGTGCATGAGTGCAAAAGTAAGTGTGCTTGGTGTGTGTAAAGTGTTTAAAGAAGTTTTACATACCTTTACTTACCTTTACAGCCTTCCTTCCTTCAGGTCTCGGGAGTCCCTCATCTCACCGGCACAGAAAGCAGAATGGCTGCGAGCTGTCAAAAATTGCAGCATTCAGCTTTCTGTTCCGGGGCAATCTCTAAATCATCCTGAGAGGAAGGAATTAACTTAGAATACAGATTGTCAGTGTTTGACAGCTTCAAACAGCTGTGAAACGCTGATATTTCATCTGTCAAAAGGTCTTGACAGATGAAATATCAATCTGTGATGTCACCTGTTGCCGGGTGGCCCTTAATTGGCCTGCTGAGCCTGCTGGGTGGGCTCAACAAGGTCAATCAAGTCAAAATCGCGTGGGTTGGCTAGAACTCGATGGAGGCGGGACTACAACTCCGAAAGTTGTAGTCCTGCCTCCTACCCGCCGCCTCAATGAAAATCCAGCCCACGACTCTATTCATGAAGCCCAGGAACCCTTAAGCCTATTTAACCGCTTTCTCAACCTGCCCTGCCACCTTCAACAATTTGTGCACACATATACCCCCAGGTCTCTCTGTTCCTGCACCCACTTTAGAATTGTACCCTTTAGTTTATATTGCCTCAAAAGCCTTTTGAAAATCCATGTACACCACGCCAACCGCATTGCCCTCATCAACTCTCTCTGTTACCTCATCAAAAAACCCAATCAAGTTAGTTAAACACGATTTGCCTTTAACAAATCTATGCTGGCTTCCCTTAATTAATCCAGTTATTGGCTGTAAATCGCTTTGGGATGTCCTGAGGTTGTGAAAGGCGCTGTAGAAATGGAAGTCTTTCTTTTTATCTTTCTTTCAGACGCACCACTGCCTTTTCAGATGTGGAGTGGCTATGGCTTATTTTTCCTTGCCTCAGATCATGCTCTTAAGTTGTCTCTTTCCCCTTCTCCCCTCTTCTTTTCCCCCCCCCCACCCCTCCCCACGTAATATATTCTCCCTTCTCCTGGGACGGGGTGAGGGTGGTGCGGGGGTGTGGTGTGGGGGGGATGGGTGGGTCATGTTACAACGGCATCGTTTCAACGGCATCGTTTACACAACACCGTCTCACGCGGTGGCGAGTTCCTTCATCGTTTTGGATGGGGGGAAGAGGAGAGGTAGAGATTAAGCCAGAACAGCTTGGCCCCTGCCTCCCCTATATCCCACTGTTGTACAGCCAATTAAGTACGAGGATGTTGCCCGACTGGGAGTTTTACTATGAGGAAAGATTGGAGAGGCTGGGGTTGTTTTCTTTGAACAGAGGAGCTGAGGGGAGATTAATTGAGGTGTATAAATTATGAGGCCTAGATAGAGTGGATAGGAGACCTATTTCCCTTAGCAGAGAGGTCAATAACCAGGGGGCACAGATTTAAAGTAATTGGTTGAAGGATTAGAGTCATAGGGGGCGATTTTGCCGGTGCTCAGGGGTCGGGTTTGGAGGCGGGATTGCTGGCAAAATCAAAATGATTGGCAGCGGGTCCCGAACCCGCTTCCAACCCGCCTCCAATCTTCCCGGGAGCCGGGTCCCTGATTTGTGCAGGGATCCGACTCCTAGCGGCGGGAAGAAGATTATAGCCACTTAACTGCTTGTTGACAGGCAGTTAAGAGGCTTTTTCGCATTTTGAGACTTCTGCTGCGGGCTTCCCAACATCGGGGAACCCCGCCAGGGTAAGTGAGGTGTGCTGTGGGTCTATTGTAATGTTTGTGTATAGATGACAGCTGCAGAAGTGGTGTGAAGGATCCAATGGTGCACTGGTGAGTTTCAGAGGTTTTGAATTGTATGTGTAGTCCCACCTCATTGGGAGAACCTCTCTCACCAGTGACAGATCGCTTCTGTAACCTCACCTGCAGCTGCCATCTGTTTTAGCCTAAGGAGAGAGTCACTAGAGAGACTGGGTGCAAGGGTTCACCTTTGTACAGTGATTGCCAGTGTTTGGCAGCACCTCAATGCTGTCAAATACTGAAAAAATCATCTGTCAAAAAGAAATGGTGGTGGTGTGGCGACACGCCACCATTGGACATAATCCGCTCACGGCGGCACGGACAGTTTACGCAGGCGCACTGCCGGCAGCAGCCGCCCCCAGCCGTGGGCCCTTTCCTCCGGCAACTTGTTTCCCGCAGGGACAGGCTGCCAGGAGCACTTCCTGTCTGGGGAGTATTTAAGTGGTTGCGCGGGCTTTTTAAGCTCACCTGTTTTGCCATGATGTAAATTAAAGCAGTTGTGTTCCATCAACTCTGGTCTCGACTCCCACGTTTGCCGCGGTATCTCAACACTGGTGACCCTGACGCTCAGGACAAATCCTAAGCTAGCATGGCAGATACAAACGCAGTCACGGTTAAACTACCGGACTTTTGGGAGAACCTGGCCGAGGCCTGGTTCGTTCAAGCCGAGTCCAGATTCCGGCTGAGAAGCATTACAGTCGACGCCACGAAGTACGACTACCTCGTCGCCTCTCTCACCTGCGCCACAGTCCCTAAGGTTTGGGCAGCGCTGCAGGATCCACCAGAGGAAGGCAAATACGAACATCTGAAGGCCGCGCTCCTTAAAAAATTTCAGGCGTCCTCCTACCAGCGCAACTGCCAACTCCTCGACCTCCCAGGCCTTGGTGACGCTTCACCATCAGACCTGCTTTCCCACATGCTGTCCCTCTCGGACGACAAAAAACCCAGCGCCCTCTTTCGTACGCTTTTCATTCGGCAGCTCCCCGCCAGCATCCGCCCGCTCATTGTGGAGTCTGGCTCCATGGACCTGAACGAGATAGCCGAAAAGACCGACTGGCTGCTCTCCGCGCAGACCGCCCGCGACGTCGCGCCCGACCTCACGGCAACGACCACGCGGTCCCCCCGGCTCACTAGGCCCGACCGCCCTTCCACTCCGGGTCACTGCTACTACCACACCCGTTTTGGCACTAGGGCCCAACGTTGCACGCCACCGTGCACTTTCAAACCCTCCCCCGCACCGGCCCCCACAATGGCCGTGGGGCAAAAGGGGCCCCTACTGTACGTCACTGACGACAGCACCAACCGCCGATTCCTGTGCGACACAGGAGCCCAGCACAGCATCACCCCCGCCTCCGCCCTCGAAATCCAACGCGGCGCACGGGGTGTCACGCTGGCTGCAGCCAATGGCTCTGACATCCGCACATACGGCACCCGCATGGTCACGCTCGACCTCGCAGGCCGCCGCTACCGCTGGGAGTTCCTCACAGCCAAGGTCCTCTGCCCACTCATCGGCGCTGACTTCCTACGCGCCCACGGCCTCCTTGTCGACATTCCGAGGCACCGCCTCGTCGACATCAACACTATGGCCCCCATCCCTGGCGCAGTCACCCCGGCCCGTTCGGCCGGCCTGACGACCTACTGCCTCGTCAGAGCCACGGACGACTACTCGGCACTACTAGCCGAGTTTCCCACCCTCACTAACCTGACCTTTTCGGCCAAAACCGCCAAACACGGTGTGGAGCACTATATCCCCACCACCGGCCCCCCGGTCTCTGCCCATGCCCGCAGACTCGACCCGGCCAAGCTGGTAATCGCGCGGGCCGAGTTCACCACCATGGAGCAACTCGGCATCATCCGCCGCTCCAGCAGCCCTTGGGCCTCGCCCCTCCACATCGCCCCCAAGCCCGGCGGAGGCTGGCGCCCCTGCGGGGACTACCGCTGCCTCAACGACGCCACCACCCCCGACCGATACCCGGTGCCGCACATCCAGGACTTCTCGGCCCGACTGGCCGGACGAACCGTCTTCTCCAAGGTCGACATGGTGCACGGTTACCACCAAGTCCCCGTACACCCCGCGGACATCCCCAAAACGGCCGTCATCACCCCATTCGGCCTGTTCGAGTTCCTGATGATGCCCTTTGGCCTCAAGAATGCAGCCCAGGCTTTCCAGCGCCTTATGGACTCAGTCCTCCGGGACCTGAACTTCCTATTCGTCTATCTAGACGACATTCTTGTGGCCAGCTCCTCCAAACAGGAACACCTCGAACACCTTCGCATCTTGTTCGGGCGCCTAACCCAACATGGGCTCATCCTCAGCCCGGCGAAGTGCCAATTTGGCCTAGCCGAGATCGATTTTCTCGGCCACCACATCACCCCTGCTGGGGCCGTCCCCCTGCCCAACAAGTTGCAGGCCGTCCAGCAATTCCCCCGCCCTAAAACCATCAAGGGCCTCCAGGAGTTCCTCGGGATGGTGAACTTTTACAACAGGTTCATCCCCAGAGCTGCAGCCCTCATGAAGCCCCTATACGATTCCCTTCGAGGTAAATCCGGCAAGATGGACGTAGCCTGGACCACTGACACGTCAGCCGCCTTCGACGCCACCAAAAACGTGCTCGCCGACGCCACCCTGCTCGCGCACCCGAGGGCCGATGCCCGGGTCGCGCTCACCACCGACACCTCCGACCATGCAGTCGGAGCCGTGTTCGAGCAGTGGGTCAATGGCGCGTGGCAGCCACTTGCCTTCTACAGCCGCCAACTGCGCCCCCCGGAGGTCAAATACTCTACTTTCGACTGCGAGCTCCTCGCGCTCCACCTGTCGGTCCGCCATTTCAGGTTCTTCCTGGAGGGCTGCTCCTTTACCGCGTACGTGGACCACAAGCCGCTCACATACGCGATGGCCAAGAACACCGACCCTTGGTCCGCTAGGCAGCAACGCCAGCTCGCGGCCGTGTCCGAGTTTACCACGGACATCCAGCACGTCTCCGGTAGAGACAACGTTGTCGCCGACTGCCTTTCCTGTCCCGCTATCTGCGCGAATCACCTAGCGGTCGACTACGCGCAACTAGCAGCGGCCCAGCTCACGGACCCAGACCTCCTCTCGGCGGCTACCAGCCTGCCAGGGCTACGCCTAGCCAAGGTCACGCACGGGCCCGAAGCCACGGCAGTCACTTGCAATGTCTCACTCGGCCAACCCAGGCTGGTCGTCCCTGCAACCTGGTGCCGCCGCATCTTCGACGCGCTCCACAGGCTCTCCCATCCGGGTTCCTGCGCATCTGTTAAACTCCTCTCCCAGCACTTCATCTGGCGCGGCCTCAGCAAAGATGTTCGGACTTGGGCCAACTCCTGCCTCGCCTGCCAATGGGCTAAGGTGCAGCTGCACACAAAAGCACCCCTGGGAGACTTCGAGGTACCCAGCCGCCGCTTCGACCACGTACACGTCGACATCGTCAGTCCTCTGCCACCATCGCAAGGCCAAACTTATCTTCTCACGATGGTCGACCGCTACACACGCTGGCCTGAGGCAATGCCGTTGACCTCCACCACCACAGCCGACATCGCCAGGGCGTTCGTTAACACCTGGGTCGCGAGGTTCGGCGTACCGGCCGATATAACCTCTGACAGAGGCGCCCAGTTCACCTCCGAACTCTGGACGGCCACAGCACGCAACCTCGGGGTGACGCTCCACTGAACCACAGCGTACCACCCGCAGGCCAACGGGCTGTGTGAACGCTTCCATAGGTCACTCAAGGCCTCACTCCGCGCCGGTCTGCAGGACAGTACCTGGACTGACCGCCTACCGTGGGTGCTATTAGGCCTACGCACCGCGGTCAAGGAAGACCTCCAGTCCTCAGCAGCGGAGTTAGTCTACGGACAACCGCTGCGCGTACCAGGCGAATTCCTCCCGGAGGCTACCACGCATTGGTCGGCCGAACAGCAGCGGCTCAACTCTTTCTCTTCCGCTCAACAGTTCGCCCCACTTCCGGTCAACCGACACGGCGAACTCGCACCTCACGTTCCGCCAAACTTACAGCAGGCACACTTCGTCTTCGTGCGACACGACGCACACCGCGGACCCCTGCGACCCCCGTACGACGGACTGTATGAGGTACTACAAACCGGGGACAAGGTCTTCAAGCTGCGACTCGGCGACAGGGTCGAAACGGTCTCCATCGACCAACTCAAACCAGCACACACAGAACCAGGGGAACAGGTCCCTGTGGCCCGACCTCCAACTAGAGGCCGTCCCGCCAGCAAGCTAGCACAACCGGCGGCGAATCGCCCGGCCCCACCAACTAGACCGGCGGCCACTCAGAGCCGCTCCGGCAGAACCATTAGACCACCATCACGACTCGTCCACTCCTCCTAAGCGGATTCTGGGGGGAGTTCTGTGGCGACACGCCACCATTGGACATAATCCGCTCACGGCGGCACGGACAGTTTACGCAGGCGCACTGCCGGCAGCAGCCACCCCCAGCCGTGGGCCCTTTCCTCCGGCAACTTGTTTCCCGCAGGGACAGGCTGCCGGGAGCACTTCCTGTCTGGGGAGTATTTAATTGGTTGCGCGGTCTTTTTAAGCACTTGTTTTGCCATGATGTAAATTAAAGCAGTTGTGTTCCATCAACTCTGGTCTTGACTCCCACGTTTGCCATGGTATCTCAACAGTGGCCCCTTTAAGAAAACCGGCAGATGACGCGTCATCAACTAACGTCATCTGACACTGGCTTTCTCTTAATTGGCCAGCAAGCCCACAGGGCAGGCTTAACAAGGCCAATTGATGCAAAATAGCGTCTGTGCGTCAGACGTCGCTGGGGGCGGGACTAGAACCCGAAAGGCAGCAGTCCCACCCCCAACGCGCCTTTTCAGGTAAGATCCCGGCCATAGAGTCATAACAGCACAGAAGGAGGCCATTCGGCCCATCGAGTCCGCCCCGGCTCTCTGTGGCGCAATCCAGTCAGTCCCATTCCCCCGCTCTATCCCCGTAGTCCTGCAAGTGCCTATCCAGTCTCCCCTTGAAAATATTGAGTGGCTCCGCTTCCACCACTTCCGTCGGCAGCGAGTTCCAGGTCATCACCACTCGCTGTGTAAAAAAGTTTTCCTCACGTCCCCCCTGTATCTCTTGCCCAAAACCTTAAATCTGTGTCCCCTAGTCCTTGTACCATCAACTAGTGGGAACAGCCTTTCCCCGTCTAGCCTATCCAAACCCGTCATAATCTTGTACACCTCGATCAAATCACCCCTCAACCTCCTTTGCTCTAATGAAAACAAATCCAGCTTCTCCAACCTGTCCTTGTAACTAAGATCCCCCATCCCGGAACCATTCTGGTAAATCTCCTCTGCACCCTCTCGAGGGCTTTCACATCCTTCCTAAAGTGTGGTGACCAGAACTGGACGCAATACTCCAGTTGTGACCTAACCGGCGCTTTATAAAGGTTCAGCATAACTTCTCTACTTTTGTACTCAATACCTCTATTTATGAAGCCCAAGATCCCATATGCTTTTCTAACCACTCTCTCAATATGTCCCGCCACCTTCAGGGACCAACGCACATTAACTCCCAGATCCCTCTGTCGCTGCACTCTCTTTAAAACGGTGCCATTAAGTGTATTTTGTCTCTCCCTGTTCCTTCTGCCAAAATGCATCACCTCAGAAGGGAGTTGAGGAGAAAATTCTTTCACCCAGAGGGTGGTGGGGGTCTGGAACTCCCTGCCTGAAAGGGTGGTAGAGGCAGAAACCCTCATCACATTTAAAAAGTACTTGGATCTGCACTTGAAGTGCGGTAACCTGCAGGGCTACGGAGCAAGAGCTGGAAAGTGGGATTAGGCTGGATAGCTCTTTGTCGGCCGGCACAGACACGATGGGCCGAATGGCCTCCTTCTGTGCTGTGAACTTCTATGATTCTATGAAGTACTTTTTTTTGAAGTGTAGTCACTGTTGTAATGTGGGAAATGCGGCGGCCAATTTGAGCACAGCAAGCTCCCACAAACAGTAATGAGATAACGGCCAGATCATCTTTTTTTTAGTGATGTTGGTTGAAGGACAATATTGGCCCCAAAACCGGGGAGAACTCCCCCTGCTCTTCTTCCAATGGTGGCCGTGGGATCTTCTACATCCACCTGAGAGAGCAGATGGGGCCCTCGGTTTAACGAAAGACGGCACCTCCGGCAGTGCAGCACTCCCTCAGCACTGGTACTGGGAGTGTCGGCCTGGATTATGGGCTCAAGCCTCTGCAGTGCGACTTGAACCCACGATCTTCTGACTCGGAGGCAACAGTGCGACTCACTGAGCCTCGGCTGATATGTGATCTCTGATCTCTCCCCTCTCATTCTTTATGAATTCCAAACACCCCCATCCGAGAGGATCTTCCTTCCTCCCTCTATCCTTATTCTGTTGAAATCCTCACACCGTTTCCCACTCCAACTCTTTCCTTACACTTCCTCAAAACTGGAGAACTCCTCTCCACCATTGGCCCTCACTTCCTCCGACAATCCGTGGCCATTAAAGACCAATCTTGGTGTCATAGCAACAGGAGGAGGCCATTCAGCGCCTCGGGCGACAGTGTGAGGGAGCTGGATTAACATCAGGAGAGATACAGTCAGTAACACAGGGCGCTGGGGGAGAGGGGTTACTGAGTGACGGTGTGAGGGAGCTGGATTAAGATCAGTAGCAATACAGTCAGTAACACAGGGCACAGGGGGGAGAGGGGTTACTGAGTGACAGTGTGAGGGAGCTGGATTAACATCAGTAGATATACAGTCATTGACACAGGGCGCTGGGGGAGAGGGGTTACTGAGTGACAGTGTGAGGGAGCTGGATTAAGATCAGTAGCAATACAGTCAGTAACACAGGGCACAGGGGGGAGAGGGGTTACTGAGTGACGGTGTGAGGGAGCTGGATTAACATCAGGAGCGATACAGTCAGTAACACGGCGCTGGGGAAAGGGGTTACTTAGTGACTGTGAGGGAGCTGGATTAACATCAGGAGAGATAGTCAGTAACACAAGGCGCTGGGGGAGAGGGGTTACTGAGTGACAGTGTGAGGGAGCTGGATTAACATCAGTAGAGATACAGTCAGTAACACAGGGTGCTGGGGGAGAGGGGTTACTGAGTGACAGTGTGAGGGAACTGGATTAACATCAGTATAGATACAGCCATTAACACAGGGCATTGGGGGAGAGGGGTTACTGAGTGACAGTGTGAGGGAGCTGGATTAACATCAGGAGAGATACAGTCAGTAACACAGGGCGCTGGGGGGGAGAGAGGTTACTGAGTGACAGTGTCAGGGAGCTGGATTAACATCAGTATAGATACAGTCATTAACACAGGGCATGGGGGAGAGGGATTAGTGAGTGACTGTGTGGGGGAGCTGGATTAACATCAGTAGAGATACAGTCATTGACACGGCTCTGGGGAGAGAGGGATTACTGAGTGACAGTGTGAGGGAGCTGAATTAACATCAGTAGAGATACAGTCAGTAACACAGGGCGCTGGGCGAGAGGGGTTACTGAGTGACAGTGTGAAGGAGCTGGATTAACATCAGTAGAGATACAGTCAGTAACACAGGGCACTGGGCGAGAGGGGTTACTGAGTGACAGTGTGAGGGAGCTGGATTAACATCAGTAGAGATACAGTCAGTAACACAGGGCGCTGGGGGAAAGGGGTTACTGAGTGACTGTGTGAGGGAGCTGGATTAACATCAGGAGAGATACAGTCAGTAACACAGGGCTCTGGGGAGAGGGGTTACTGAGTGACAGTGTGAGGGAGCTGGATTAACATCAGGAGAGATACAGTCAGTAACACAGGGCACTGGGCAAGAGGGGTTACTGAGTGACAGTGTGAGGGAGCTGGATTAACATTAGTAGAGATACGGTCAGTAACACAGGGCATGGGGGAGAGGGGTTAGTGAGTGACTGTGAGGGAGCTGGATTAACATCAGTAGAGACACAGTCAGTAACACAGGGCGCTGGGGGAGAGGGGTTACTGAGTGACAGTGTGAGGGAGCTGGATTAACATCAGTAGAGATACAGTCAGTAACACAGGGCGCTGGGGAGAGGGGTTACTGAGTGACAGTGTGAGGGAGCTGGATTAACATCAGTAGAGATACAGTCAGTAACACAGGGCGCTGGGGAGAGGGGTTACTGAGTGACAGTGTGAAGGAGCTGGATTAACATCAGTGCAGATACAGTCAGTAATACAGGGCGCTGGGGAGAGGGGTTACTGAGTGACAGTGTGAAGGAGCTGGATTAACATCAGTAGAGATACAGTCAGCAACTGGGACTCTCAATAGAAAGTATAGTCCCCATACCGCTCACAAATCCACATTAACACCCGAAGGCGATTCGCGAGTCTCCCCTCCTTTTTATCCGTGACCTTAGTTTGACATCAATGCAAAGAAGAGATAAAGACCCTTTAAGCTGTAGGCACGGAACAATTCCTGAACCGTAGTTGGGGCCTTTTGTCTCTTAAACTGGTTGCCGCACTGATGATTGAAAATTCGCTCTGTCTCCTTCACGTTAAACGGCTGGGTAGATCTGAACAATTCCCTAACAGGTGGTGGCCCTGGGTCATCTCTATCCAGCAGCTGTTAATGGTCTACCCATTTCTTGGCCGCCACGGTTAGCAAGGTAGTGACTGAGCTACCATTCAGCACTAATTGGTAGTAATTAGTCACGTAAAGGCCTCAAGGACAGCTGGTGAGTTCATTTTCCTAACGTGACTCTTGAGGTCGGATCAGTGCCGGTGTGGAACAAGTGCTTTCTCATTCACCTCACTCTCCGTCCCCTCAGGAACATGAGTCAGCCCCTTCGGGAGGGGGGGGGGGGAAACGAGGAAAGCAAATGGGAAGAGGGGGGCTTCAGCCCTACAACCCTCCGAGACCTCCGCGCTCCTCCAATTCTGGCCGCCTGCGCGCCCCCCACCCACCCCCCCACCCACCCTATTTCCATCGCTCCACCATTGGCGGCCATGCCTTCAGCTGTGCCTGGGCCCTAAGCTCTGGAATTCCCTCCCTAAATCTCTCCGCCTCTCCCTCTTTCTTGCAACTTGCATTTATAAGGAGCCTTTAATGTAGTAAAACATCCAAAAGCGTTTCAGAAGACCGTTAATCAGACAAAAATTGACACCAAGCCACATAATGAGATATTAGGACTGGTGAACAAAAGCTTGGTCAAAGATGTAGGTTATAAGGAGCGGCTTAAAGGTAAAGAGGTTCAGTACCTGCCCTGGGAGTGTTTGATGGGGCAGTGTAGAGGGAGCTTTACTCTGTATCTAACCCGTGCTGTACCTGCCCTGGGAGTGTTTGATGGGACAGTGTAGAGGGAGCTTTACTCTGTATCTAACCCATGCTGTACCTGCCCTGGGAGTGTTTGATGGGACAGTGTAGAGGGAGCTTTACTCTGTATCTAACCCGTGCTGTACCTGCCCTGGGAGTGTTTGATGGGACAGTGTAGAGGGAGCTTTACTCTGTATCTAACCCGTGCTGTACCTGCCCTGGGAGTGTTTGATGGGGCAGTGTTGAGGGAGCTTTACTCTGTATCTAACCCGTGCTGTACCTGCCCTGGGAGTGTTTGATGGGACAGTGTAGAGGGAGCTTTACTCTGTATCTAACCCTTGGTGTACCTGCCCTGGGAGTGTTTGATGGGACAGTGTAGAGGGAGCTATATTCTGTATCTAACCCGTGCTGTACCTGCCCTGGGAGTGTTTGATGGGACAGTGTAGAGGGAGCTTTACTCTGTATCTAACCCGTGCTGTACCTGCCCTGGGAGCGTTTGATGGGGACAGTGTAGAGGGAGCTTTACTCTGTATCTAACCCGTGCTGTACCTGCCCTGGGAGTGTTTGATGGGACAGTGTAGAGGGAGCTTTACTCTGTATCTAACCCGTGCTGTACCTGCCCTGGGAGTGTTTGATGGGACAGTGTAGAGGGAGCTTTACTCTGCATCTAACCCATGCTGTACCTGCCCTGGGAATGTTTGATGGGACAGTGTAGAGGGAGCTCAGCCGTATCTTGCAAGGCTGGTTAGATAGAGAATAAACCTACTATTCTTCAAAACCGAATGGCAACAGCAAACAAAATAGTTGGTGAAAGGGACTGGGCAGATCTCAGGGAGAAGTCAAACTGCAGTTAGAGACCCTAAGTTACCCCCAAACTCTACCGTAAATAGATTTCCCTTTCTGATCGGTGTAGAGCGCTCACGTTTCATTGTTGTTCCTGAGCCAGTGGAAAGTTAATTGGGAAAGTTAATTAAACTTTGTGTGGAAAGGCTGACACTCATGAACTCGACACCTTGTGCAGTCAGCGAACAGCAGGCTATCAGTAATTAGGCCGACATGTGTGGGCCACAGGTCTGTATTTTTCCCAGTGTAGACCTGGTCAATGATACAAGAACACGATCGCAGAAGAGAGAGAAGGACATTCTCCTCTCACGGTGTCGACCATGGCTCAGTGGGCCGCACTCTCGCCCCTGGGTCAGAGGTTCGTGGGTTCGGGTCCCACTCCAGAGACTCGAGCACAAAATCAAGGCCGACGCTCCTGGTGCCAGTACTGAGGGAACGGCGCACTGTCGGAGGTGCCGTCTTTCAGATGAGATGTTAAACCGAGACTCCGTCTGATCCCACGGCCACTGTTGGAAGAGCAGGGGAGTTCTCTCCGGTGTTCTGCCCAGCATTTATCCCTCAATCAACATCTCTAAAGAAACAGATTATCTGGTCATTATCTCATTGCTGTTTGTGGGCTCTTGCTGTGCAC
The DNA here is from genome assembly GCF_052327205.1 of Somniosus microcephalus. Lineage (NCBI taxonomy): Eukaryota > Metazoa > Chordata > Chondrichthyes > Squaliformes > Somniosidae > Somniosus > Somniosus microcephalus. Next base: position 33,985,245 of record NW_028225182.1, read on the forward strand.
AAATTGGCTGCTGCATTTCCTACATTACAACAGTGATTTAAAAAAGTGCTTCATTGGCTGCAAAGCGCTTTGGGAAGTCCTGAGGTTGTGAAAGGCACTATAGAAATGCAAGTCTTTTTTCTCATCTATTCCCTTGTAATATATTCTCTCCCCCCCACCCCCACTCCCCCTGCCCCAACTTGTAAATTTGGTATGGCATTGCCCACGGAGAATTGCTAAATGTCATTTTTCTTTAATGTGACGGCGGAGTTGGGAGAGAGATTTCAGACGCGTGCTCCACTGCGCCACTTAGTGGGCAGAGCTTAATACTACAGCGTGACTGTTTACATAGCAAAAGTGAATGGGAACTGTTGACAAAAGATGTTTAACTGCAATGGAACTGAACATCAGGCGTTGCGTATAACGGATGGCCGATCCGATACCGCCCGCTTTGTGCCGCCACCCGCGACCAATCGCTAGGCCTATGAGTTTGCAGGCTCTTCCACCATAGAGGCCTTCACACCCCATCGGAAAATAAGAACATAGGAACAGGAGGAGGCCATTCAGCCCCTTGAGCCTGTGCCGCCATTCAATCAGATCACCGCCGATCCGTATCTTAACTCCATCCGCCCGCCTTGGTTCCGTAACCCTTAATACCCTTAACCCAAGAAAAATCTATCAACAAAAGCCAGATACTGCGGATGCTGGAAATCTGAAATGAAAACAGAAAATGCTGGAAACACTCAGTAGATCAGGCAGCATCTGTGGAGCGAGAAACAGAGTTAACGTTTCAGGTCAATGACCTTTCATTAAGATCAGTTTTGAAATTTTCAATTCACCCCCCCCTGGCCTCGACAGCTTTTTTAGGGGAGGGAGTTCCCGATTTCCACTGTCCTTTGTGTGAAGCTGTGCTTCCTGACATCACCCCTGAACGGCCTGGCTCTAATTTTAAGGTTCTGCCCCCTTGTTCTGGACTCCCCCCACCAGAGGAAATAGTTTCTCTCTATCCGCCCTATCGACTCCTTTAATCATCTTAAACACCTCAATTAGCTCACCCTTTAATCTTCTATACCCGAGGGATACAAGCCCAGTCTGTGCCACCAGTCCTTATAATTTAACCCTTTTAGCCCCCAGTATCATTCCGGTGAATCTGCGCTGCACCCCCTCCAAGGTCAATATATTCTTCCTGAGGTGCGGTGCCCAGAACTGAACGCAGTGCCCCAGATGGGGTCCAACCAGAGCTTTATACCACAGCCTTATCACATCTTATCGTGGTCCGGGAGAAACGGCTGAACTATTTAATAAATTTGTCATTTTTATTCTCCGCCCAACGCCCACTCTGACCTCTCCGTCCTTGGCCTGTTACATTGTTCCAATGAAGCTCAACGTAAGCTCGAGGAACAGCACCTCATCTTTCAATTAGGCCCTTTACAGCCTGCTGGGCTCAACATCGAGTTCAACAACTTCAAATCGTAGAATCATAGAATGGTTACAGCACAGGAGGAGGCCATTCGGCCCGTCGAGCCCGTGCCGGCTCCCTGCAAGAGCACTTCAACTAGTCCCACTCCCCCGCCCTTTCCCCGGAGCCCTGCAAATTTTTTTCCTTCAGGCACTTATCCGATTCCCTTTTGAAACCCATGATTGAATCTGCCTCCACCACCCTCTCGGGCAGTGCATTCCAGATCCTGACCACTCGCTGAGTAAAGAAGTTTTTCCTCATGTCGTCTTTGGTTCTTCTGCCAATCACCTTGAATCTGTGTCCTCTGGTTCTCGACCCTTCCGCCAATGGGAACAGTTTCTCTCTATCTACTCTGTCCCGACCCCTCATGATTTTGAACACCTCGATCAAATCTCCTGTCAACCTTCTCTGCTCCAAGGAGATCAACCCCAGCTTCTCCAGTCCATCCACGTATCTGAAGTCCCTCATCCCTGGAATCATTCTCGTCAATCTTTTCTGCACCCTCTCTAAGGCCTTCACATCCATGTTTTCAGAGAGTAGGTGCTGTTGATGATTCTGCTGCAACCTCTAGACTCATCTTTCGTTTCTTTACTTGTCCCATTACCATCTCCTTTTGCCTTGCACCATCACCCCTTCTGACGAAAGGTCATCGAGCTGAAAGGTTAACACTGTTTCTCTCTCCGCAGACGCTGCCTGTCCCGCTGAGCGATTTTGGGGGGGAGGGGTTTCATTTCAGATTTCCATCATCCGCAGTATTTTGCTATTATTTAATAAACTCAATAGGCTGGGTAAGGCTGGCTTGGCTGTTGAACTGGTGCCTGACCGGTCCTAAACTGTGTCAGGTAACGTCAATGGGAGAGCGAGAGGAAGGGAGAACGATCTCTTGGCAGTCACCCAAAGCAGGTGAGCCATGACTGAGAGATTTGAGACGGGCTTATAAGAGAGTTTATTGTCAAAACAAAACCCTCCACAATTACACAGCATGTCAGCAGGTATCTTATTTAAAAAGCTTTTTTTATTAATCCACCCCCCGGAACAAGAGCCAGCGCACGAACAGGATACAGTACCGTGTGTTAGTACCGTGTGTTTATACCGTGCTGTGTGTTTATACTGTAATAAGACCCACAACTGTGCACATTAAGTCAACGCACCCACCCCGCTCCGCTGAATAATGTGAGAGTTGTCAGTGGCAGGCAGTGGAAGACATTCCTCATTAGAGGCACCCAGTGCCGCACTCAAGCACAGGTTAGACACAGTGTAAAGCTCCCTCTACACTGTCCGATCAAACGCTCCCAGGGCAGGTACAGCACGGGTTAGATACAGAGTAAAGCTCCCTCTACACTGTCCCATCAAACACTCCCAGGGCAGGTACAGCATGGGTTAGATACAGAGTAAAGTTCCCTCTACACTGTCCCATCAAACACTCCCAGGGCAGGTACAGCACGGGTTAGATACAGAGTAAAGCTCCCTCTACACTGTCCCATCAAACACTCCCCGGGCAGGTACAGCACGGGTTAGATACAGAGTAAAGCTCCCTCTACACTGTCCCATCAAACACTCCCAGGGCAGGTGCAGCACGGGTTAGATACAGAGTAAAGCTCCCTCTACACTGTCCCATCAAACACTCCCAGGGCAGGTACAGCACGGGTTCGATACAGAGTAAAGCTCCCTCTACACTGTCCCATCAAACATTCCCAGGGCAGGTACAACATGGGTTAGATACAGAGTAAATCTCCCTCTACACTGTCCCATCAAACACTCCCAGGGCAGGTACAGCACGGGTTAGATACAGAGTAAATCTCCCTCTACACTGTCCAATCAAACACTCCCAGGGCAGGTACAGCACGGGTTAGATACAGAGTAAATCTCCCTCTACACTGTCCAATCAAACACTCCCAGGGCAGGTACAGAACGGGTTAGATACAGAGTAAAGCTCCCTCTACACTGTCCCATCAAACACTCCCAGGGCAGGTACAGCACGGGTTAGATACAGAGTAAAGCTACCTCTACACTGTCCCATCAAACACTCCCAGGGCAGGTACAGCACGGGTTAGATACAGAGTAAAGCTCCCTCTACACTGTCCCATCAAACACTCCCAGGGCAGGTACAGCACGGGTTAGATACAGAGTAAAGCTCCCTCTACACTGTCCCATCAAACACTCCCAGGGCAGGTACAGCACGGGTTCGATACAGAGTAAAGCTCCCTCTACACTGTCCCATCAAACACTCCCAGGGCAGGTACAGCACGGGTTAGATACAGAGTAAAGCTCCCTCTACACTGCCCCATCAAACACTCCCAGGGCAGGTACAGCACGGGTTAGATACAGAGTAAAGCTCCCTCTACACTGTCCCATCAAACACTCCCAGGGCAGGTACAGCACGGGTTAGATACAGAGTAAAGCTCCCTCTACACTGCCCCATCAAATACACCTAGCATTTTAAAAGCGGCCGAGGCGCCCCTTCAAATAGATCTACTGCTGGATCGGCTCCGTCAGCAAAGGGTTAATGCAATCCGTTTGCAAAGTAGAATTGGGAGTGGAGTGCACACAGAGGTGTAAGGAGTGAGTGGCAACCTTGTGGCCCGGGTCGAAGTACCGTATTCTTAACGTCAGCTGTTAATCTGGGTATTCTGATGTTTCTGCCTGGGAAGCCTCTCAAATTTCACTGATACAATAACCCGGGTGTGTGCGGTGGAGCTGACAGTGTCGCTGGTTGAGGCAAGACGGACTGTTCTCACTCCTGAATGTGTGGCTGGGTCAGGCATTGTCATCCAATGCAGGCGACTCTAAGCGAGTGAGCGCGCAAGCTCGTGAACGCGTGAACGTGTAAGAGCTTGAATTCGGCAGTGGGTGAACGCCTGAGTCCGTAAGCGGCGTGTGTACGAGCGCAGGACCGCCTGAGCGTATAAGTCGCACGCGAGGAGAGAGCCCGGGTGGGAAGACACTCCACCCCTTTCTGACAAGGACCCATGGTCGGCTCGCGAGGCGGAGGCAAGGGCGGGGGCGGGGGCAAGAGCAAGTTCTCAGTGGATGATCTTTACGGCCTCAACAACAACAAGAAGCCCAAGAGCTCCGGCCCGCCCGTCAAGTCGATGATGGGACGGGTCCCCGAGCAGAGAGAGGACAGCCTGCTGACAGAGGATGCCAGGAGGGCCCTGGACCAGTGCCATGTGGAGATGTTCCTGCGGGAGTACTGTCTGTCGCTGGAAGATACGGTCGCCGAGCAAACCGGCATGGTCTACAGGTGAGGGCGGCGACCGCGAGCCAACCAGGAGCATGCCCAGTCTGAGAATCTCCGTTCCTGACCTCTTGTCCATCCTTCCCAGCCCTCAACCCGTGCCTTCAGCTGCCTAGGCCCCACGCTTAAGATTCCCCTCCCCACCCTCTCTGCCTCCTTCTCCTTCTTTAAGGCCCTCCTAGAAACGCCACCTCTTCAAGCAAACTTTTTGCTCCCCCCCCCCCCCCACTCTGTCTAGGCATCCATTTTTCTCTACGTTAAAGGCGCTATACAAATTCAAGACGTTGTTTTTACCATTACGTAGAATGTACAGCACAGAAACAGGCCATTCGGCCCAACTGGTCCGTGCCGGTGTTTATGCTCCGCACGAGCCTCCTCCCACCTCTCTTCATCTCACCCCATCAGCATCTTCTTCTAACCCGTTCTCCCTCATGTACTTATCGAGCTTACGCTTAAATGTATCTATACTATTCACCTCAACCTCTTCTTGTGGTCGTGAATTCCACATTCCCACCACTCCCTGGGTAAAGAAGTTTCTCCTGAATTCCCTATTGGATTTATTAGTGACTATCTTATATTGGCATAATTGCAAAATGCTGCGGATGCTGGAAATCTGAAATAACAACAGAAAATGCTGGAAATACTCAGCAGGCCAGGCAGCATCTGTGGAGAGAGAAACAGAGTTAACATTTCAGGTCTGGGACCCCGTGTTTGCGTGGGTTTCCTCCGGGTGCTCCGGTTTCCTCCCACAGTCCAAAGATGTGCGAGTTAGGTTGATTGGCTGTGATAAATTGACCCTTAATGTTAGGGGGATTAAATACGTGGGGGGGTGGGATATGTAGGGGTTACGGGGATCGGGTGGGATATGTGTCGGTGCAGGCTCGATGGGCCGAAATAGCCTCTATCTGCACTGTGGGGTTTCTGTGATTCTGTGATCAGCCATGATCGCGTTGAATGGCGGAGCAGGCTCGAAGGGCCGAATGGCCTACTCCTGCTCCTATCTTCTATGTTTCTATGGAAAAGGTTGGAGATGTAACAGATGTTAAGCAGGTGCAGAGACAGGGGGGCGGGGGGTTAGGAGGGGAGGAAGAAATAGAAAGAACATCCTGTACTTTTGTAAGAGGCAGGAAAGATAAAATGTTGCAAATGGGAATGGCAAAAATCATACTGCATGAAAAATGGGGGCAGGGGTTATAGTTTGAAATTGTTGAACTCAATGTTGAGTCCGGCAGGCCGCAAAGTGCCCAATCGAAAGATGAGGTGCTGTTCCTCGAGCTTACGTTGAGCCTCATTGGAACAATGCAATAGCCCGAGGACAGAACACCTCCGCTCAGTCTGTAAGGGGGACCCTGAGCTTCCGGTCGCCTGTCACTTTAATTCACCGCTTCACTCCCACTCTGATCTCTCTGTCCTCGGGCTATTGCATTGCTGCAATGAAGCTCAACGTAAGCTCAAGGAACAGCACCTCATCTTTCGATTGGGTACTTTGCAGCCTGCCGGACTCAACGTCGAGTTCAACAATTTCAGATAATTATCCCTGCCCCCATTTTTCATGCAGTATGATTTTTGCCATTCCCATTTGCAACATTTTATCTTTCCTGCCTCTTACAAAAGTACAGTATGTTCTTTCTATTCCTTCCTCCCCTCCTAACACCCCCCCCCCCCCCCCCACTGTCTCTGCACCTGCTTAATATCTGTTACATCTCCAGCTTTTTCCAGTTCTGACGAAAGGTCTTCGACCTGAAACGTTAACTCTGTTTCTCTCTCCACGGATGCTGCCTGGCCTGCTGAGTATTTCCAGCATTTTCTGTTGTTATCTCTTATGTTGACGTCCCCTAGTTTTTGATTCCCCAAAGGTGGAAACATCGAACCCTTTTGTAGTGTTAAAGACCTCGATCAGGTCACCCCCCCTCAGCCTTCTCTTTTCCAGAGAAAGGACCCCCCAGCCTTTCCTCGTAGCTATAAACCTCCCAGTTCTGGTGTCATCCTTGTGAATCTTTTTTGGCACGGTCTCCAAGTGCCGCTCTATCCTTTTGGTAAGATGGAGTGCGGAACTACAGCCTGTTCGCCAATTGAGGCAAAAAATAACATATGAAGATGGGAAAATGATCAACTGGAAGAGAAAAGCCTTTCCCCTATGGTCATGCTGCAATTAAACATCACAACCCCTCCGTCAATATTCCCCACCCACCAGCAACCGAATTAATTTCCCGACTCTGGTCACCTCTAGACTCGACTATTCCGACGCACCCCCTGGCCGGCCTTCCGCGTTCTACCCTCCGTAAACTTGAGCTCATCCAAAACTCTGCTGCCCCCGTGTCCCAACTCGCACCGAGTCCCATTCGCCCATCACCCCCCTGTGCTCGCTGCCCCCGTGTCCCAACTCGCACCGAGTCCCGTTCGCCCATCACCCCCCTGTGCTCGCTGCCCCCGTGTCCCAACTCGCACCGAGTCCCGTTCGCCCATCACCCCCCTGTGCTCGCTGCCCCCGTGTCCCAACTCGCACCGAGTCCCGTTCGCCCATCACCCCCTGTGCTCGCTGCCCCCGTGTCCCAACTCGCACCAAGTCCCGTTCGCCCATCACCCCCCTGTGCTCGCTGCCCCCATGTCCCAACTTGCACCGAGTCCCGTTCACCCATCACCCCCCTGTACTCGCTGCCCCGTGTCCTAACTCGCACCGAGTCCCGTTCGCCCATCACCCCCCTGTGCTCGCTGCCTCCGTATCCCAACTCGCACCGAGTCCCGTTCGCCCATCACCCCCTGTGCTCGCTGCCCCCGTGTCCCAACTCGCACCAAGTCCCGTTCGCCCATCACCCCCCTGTGCTCGCTGCCTCCGTATCCCAACTCGCACCAAGTCCCGTTCGCCCATCACCCCCCTGTGCTCGCTGCCCCCATGTCCCAACTTGCACCGAGTCCCGTTCACCCATCACCCCCCTGTACTCGCTGCCCCGTGTCCTAACTCGCACCGAGTCCCGTTCGCCCATCACCCCCCTGTGCTCGCTGACCTACACTGGCTCCCGGTCCGGCAATGCCTCGATTTCAAAATTCTCGTCCTTGTTTTCAAATCCCTCCATGGCCTCAACCCCCCTCCCTATCTCTGTAGCCTCCTCCTGCCCTACAACCCCCCCGAGATCTCCGCGCTCCTCCGATTCTGGCCTCTTGCGCATCCCCCGATTTCCCTCGCTCCACCATTGGCGGCCGTGCCTTCAGCCGCCTGGGCCCTAAGCTCTGGAATTCCCTCCCTAAACCTCTCCGCCTCTCCCTCTCATCATTTAAGACGCTCCTTAAAACCGACCTCTTTGACCAAGCTTTTGGTCACCTGTCCTAATATCTCCTTATGTGGCTCGGTGTCAAATTTTGTCTGATAATCGCTCCTGTGAAGCGCCTTGGGCTGCTTTACTACGCTAAAGGCGCTATACAAATACAAGTTGTTGTCGCGAAAGCCAAAAATCAGATTTTTTTTTTAAACTGGGAAATTCACCTCTGACCCCTGAAGGCGATCATAATAGAAGTGTCACGGCAACCAGTGATTGGGAGAGACATCAGCCAATACCTCACCTGCCTTTTCTACGCGGGAATATTAAAAAGTGAATGTAAAGCAGCAACAATGAAATAGAAAAATTGTCAGTAATTTCCCTCACAAAATATTAAGATAGCTAATGAAATTTTAGCCTGGCGAAATTTAATTTGACGTAAAAATGAATGTTATAAAACCTAACTCCAGACACCCCAATACTTCAGAGGGTACCAGCGGGGTGCTGATTTATAATTATATTATCATTCCCATTCTTGGCTGAGGTTCTTCATCTCACCAATAGACTCAGTGTCCCCTTGGGTTGGAGGGTTGGTGGGGGGGCGGTGGGGATGGGCCTTGTGTGGGTAAAACACAGCCCGGGTTTCTCCTCTCAATCGGTGTGCCCGTGGAACCCGCTTGCAGGAAGGCGAGCCTTGCGCGGCTGTCGGGCGCGGTTGGGCCGCGATGCCCCCTGTAGTCGAACAGCCGCGAATATTGGGCGAGATTGCGGTGGGCGGCCGGTGGAAGGGGTAGAGCCAACGATTTCAGAGGTGAGGGGAGAAGCAGGCGACAAATTTGTACTCTCCTTTAGGCGTCGTCACCTCACCCCAAATCTCGGCCACATAGCCTGTGGCGCAGTCTCACCGCTGCCCCCTTTGCGTAGAGCGGGCGAGTGTTAACAGTCCCGCTCTGAGCTGCTAAACGTTTCCTCACCACAATGCAGCAGTGGCAGTGGTCACACTGGACAGGGCTCTGGGTCAGGCCGCACCTTGACCATGACATCCAGTTCTGGGGTCACTCAGGTATTCAACCGCAGGAGGCAGCGCAGAGAAGAGCCACGAGAGCAATCCGCATGGTCAGGGGGGTTCTGAGTTGTGGGGAAAGATTGGCGAGACTCGGGATTTTCATCCTGGAAAGGAGACGCCTAAGAGGCAACCTTGTCAGCCATGGCTCAGTGGGTCAGACTCTCGCCTCTGAGTCAGAATGTCGTGGGTTCAAGTCCCACTCTAGGAGATTTGAGTACTGAGGGAGCGCTGCACTGTCGGAGGTGCCGTCTTTCAGATGAGACATTAAACCGAGGCCCCGTCTGCTCTCTCAGGTGGACGTAAAAGATCCCATGGCGCTATTCCAAAGAAGAGCAGGGGGAGTTCTCCCCGGTGTCCTGGGGCCAATATTTATCCCTCAACCAACATCACTGAATCAGATTATATGGTAATTAGAACATTGCTGTTTATGGGAGCTTGCTGTGCTCAAAATGGCTGCTGCATTTCCTACGTAACAACAGTGGCTACACTCCAAAAAAAAAGTATTTCATTGGCTGTAAAGCACTTTGGGACGTCCTGAGGTGGTGAAGGCGCTATATAAATGCAAGGCTTTCTTTCTGTATCAGGCAGTTCAGGGAACGGAAAAGATGAATTAACTTGTGGGAGTGGGAAAAAGGAACTGGTGCAAACTAGCAAAATGTTAATTTAGGACTGATAGCAGAAAGTTCGATTGGGCACAGAGAGGGATCGATGGCTAGAATGGACCCCAGGAGAGAGGAATGAGGGCAAAAAAATCCCGGGAATGATTCCAGAAACAATTGGAAGCTGCGATGAGGGAGAGTGTTTAGGGTCTTGAAGCTGCATGGCTGTACGGCGGGCTGTAGGTCCCGCGGAGCCAGTGAGCCGGCCTTTAAACAGGAAAACCGCACAGGCCTGGTACTTTGAATGGCGTGTGCAGCCTCTTAAAGGGGCCGCACGTACCAAAAAAATAGAGGCAACAATAACTGTCGGGTGCTGGGGGATACCAGCTCCTCCATCAACCACAGCCTCCCCACTCTCAGATACCAGCTCCTCCATCACCCACACACAGCCTGTCCCACTCTCAGATACCAGCTCCTCCATCAACCACAGCCTCCCCACTCTCAGATACCAGCTCCTCCATCACCCACACACAGCCTGTCCCACTCTCAGATACCAGCTCCTCCATCACCCACACACAGTCTGTCCCACTCTCAGATACCAGCTCCTCCATCACCCACACACAGCCTGTCCCACTCTCAGAAACCAGCTCCTCCATCACCCACACACAGTCTGTCCCACTCTCAGATACCAGCTCCTCCATCACCCACACACAGCCTGTCCCACTCCCAGATACCAGCTCCTCCATCACCCACACACAGCCTGTCCCACTCTCAGATACCAGCTCCTCCATCACCCACACACAGCCTGTCCCACTCTCAGATACCAGCTCCTCCATCACCCACACACAGCCTGTCCCACTCTCAGATACCAGCTCCTCCATCACCCACACACAGCCTGTCCCACTCTCAGATACCAGCTCCTCCATCACCCACACACAGCCTGTCCCACTCTCAGATACCAGCTCCTCCATCACCCACACACAGCCTGTCCCACTCTCAGATACCAGCTCCTCCATCACCCACACACAGCCTGTCCCACTCTCAGATACCAGCTCCTCCATCACCCACACACAGAGCCTGTCCCACTCTCAGATACCAGCTCCTCCATCACCCACACACAGTCTGTCCCACTCTCAGATACCAGCTCCTCCATCACCCACACACACAGCCTGTCCCACTCTCAGATACCAGCTCCTCCATCACCCACACACAGCCTGTCCCACTCTCAGATACCAGCTCCTCCATCACCCACACACACAGCCTGCCCACTCTCAGATACCAGCTCCTCCATCACCCACACACAGTCTGTCCCACTCTCAGATACCAGCTCCTCCATCACCCACACACACAGCCAGTCCCACTCTCAGATACCAGCTCCTCCATCACTCACACACAGCCTGTCCCACTCTCAGATACCAGCTCCTCCATCACCCACACACAGCCTGTCCCACTCTCAGATACCAGCTCCTCCATCACCCACACACAGCCTGTCCCACTCTCAGATACCAGCTCCTCCATCACCCACACACAGCCTGTCCCTCTCTCAGATACCAGCTCCTCCATCACCCACACACAGCCATTCCCACTCTCAGATACCAGCTCCTCCATCACCCACACACAGCCTGTCCCACTCTCAGATACCAGCTCCTCCATCACCCACACACACAGCCTGTCCCACTCTCAGATACCAGCTCCTCCATCACCCACACACAGCCTGTCCCACTCTCAGATACCAGCTCCTCCATCACCCACACACAGCCTGTCCCACTCTCAGATACCAGCTCCTCCATCACCCACACACAGCCTGTCCCACTCTCAGATACCAGCTCCTCCATCATCCACACACAGCCTGTCCCACTCTCAGATACCAGCTCCTCCATCACCCACACACAGCCTGTCCCACTCTCAGATACCAGCTCCTCCATCACCCACACACACAGCCTGTCCCACTCTCAGATACCAGCTCCTCCATCACCCACACACACAGCCTGTCCCCCTCTCAGATACCAGCTCCTCCATCACCCACACACACAGCCTGTCCCCCTCTCAGATACCAGCTCCTCCATCACCCACACACACAGCCTGTCCCACTCTCAGATACCAGCTCCTCCATCACCCACACACACAGCCTGTCCCACTCTCAGATACCAGCTCCTCCATCACCCACACACACAGCCTGTCCCACTCTCAGATACCAGCTCCTCCATCACCCACACACAGCCTGTCCCACTCTCAGATACCAGCTCCTCCATCACCCACACACACAGCCTGTCCCACTCTCAGATACCAGCTCCTCCATCACCCACACACAGTCTGTCCCACTCTCAGATACCAGCTCCTCCATCACCCACACACAGCCTGTCCCACTCTCAGATACCAGCTCCTCCATCACCCATACACAGCCTGTCCCACTCTCAGATACCAGCTCCTCCATCACCCACACACAGCCTGTCCCACTCTCAGATACCAGCTCCTCCATCACCCACACACAGCCTGTCCCACTCTCAGATACCAGCTCCTCCATCACCCACACACACAGCCTGTCCCACTCTCGGATACCAGCTCCTCCATCACCCCCACACAGCCTGTCCCACTCTCAGATACCAGCTCCTCCATCACCCACACACCGCCTGTCCCACTCTCAGATACCAGCTCCTCCATCACCCACACACAGCCTGTCCCACTCTCAGATACCGGCTCCTCCATCACCCACACACAGCCTGTCCCACTCTCAGATACCAGCTCCTCCATCACCCACACACAGCCTGTCCCACTCTCAGATACCAGCTCCTCCATCACCCACACACAGCCTGTCCCACTCTCAGATACCAGCTCCACCATCACCCCCACACACAGCCTGTCCCACTCTCAGATAACCGCTCCTCCATCACCCACACACAGCCTGTCCCACTCTCAGATACCAGCTCCTCCATCACCCACACACAGCCTGTCCCACTCACAGATACCAGCTCCTCCATCACCCACACACAGCCTGTCCCACTCTCAGATACCAGCTGCTCCATCACCCACACACAGCCTGTCCCACTCTCAGATACCAGCTCCTCCATCACCCACACACAGCCTGTCCCACTCTCAGATACCAGCTCCTCCATCACCCACCCACACACAGTCTGTCCCACTCTCAGATACCAGCTCCTCCATCACCCACACACACAGCCTGTCCCGCTCTCAGATACCAGCTCCTCCATCACACACACACAGCCTGTCCCACTCTCAGATACCAGCTCCTCCATCACCCACACACAGCCTGTCCCACTCTCAGATAACAGCTCCTCCATCACACACACACAGCCTGTCCCACTCTCAGATACCAGCTCCTCCATCACCCACACACACAGCCTGTCCCACTCTCAGATACCAGCTCCTCCATCACCCACACACAGCCTGTCCCACTCTCAGATACCAGCTCCACCATCACCCCCACACACAGCCTGTCCCACTCTCAGATACCAGCTCCTCCATCACCCACACACAGCCTGTCCCACTCTCAGATACCAGCTCCTCCATCACCCACACACAGCCTGTCCCACTCTCAGATACCAGCTCCTCCATCACACACACACAGCCTGTCCCACTCTCAGATACCAGCTCCTCCATCACCCACACACACAGCCTGTCCCACTCTCAGATACCAGCTCCTCCATCACCCACACACAGCCTGTCCCACTCCCAGATACCAGCTCCTCCATCACCCCACACACAGCCTGTCCCACTCTCAGATACCAGCTCTCCATCACCCACACACAGCTGTCCCACTCTCAGATACCAGCTCCTCCATCACCCACACACAGCCTGTCCCACTCTCAGATACCAGCTCCTCCATCACCCACACACAGCCTGTCCCACTCTCAGATACCAGCTCCTCCATCACCCACACACAGCCTGTCCCACTCTCAGATACCAGCTCCTCCATCACCCACCACACACAGCTGTCCCACTCTCAGATACCAGCTCCTCCATCACCCACACACACAGCCTGTCCCACTCTCAGATACCAGCTCCTCCATCACACACACACAGCCTGTCCCACTCTCAGATACCAGCTCCTCCATCACCCACACACAGCCTGTCCCACTCTCAGATACCAGCTCCTCCATCACCCACACACAGCCTGTCCCACTCTCAGATACCAGCTCCTCCATCACCCACACACAAGCCTGTCCCACTCTCAGATACCAGCTCCTCCATCACCCACACACAGCCTGTCCCACTCTCAGATACCAGCTCCTCCATCACCCACACACACAGCCTGTCCCACTCTCAGATACCAGCTCCTCCATCACCCACACACAGCCTGTCCCACTCTCAGATACCAGCTCCTCCATCACCCACACACAGCCTGTCCCACTCTCAGATACCAGCTCCTCCATCACCCACACACAGCCTGTCCCACTCTCAGATACCAGCTCCTCCATCACCCACACACAGCCTGTCCCACTCTCAGATACCAGCTCCTCCATCACCCACACACAGCCTGTCCCACTCTCAGATACCAGCTCCTCCATCACCCACACACAGCCTGTCCCACTCTCAGATACCAGCTCCTCCATCACCCACACACAGCCTGTCCCACTCTCAGATACCAGCTCCTCCATCACCCACACACAGCCTGTCCCACTCTCAGATACCAGCTCCTCCATCACCCACACACAGCCTGTCCCACTCTCAGATACCAGCTCCTCCATCACCCACACACAGCCTGTCCCACTCTCAGATACCAGCTCCTCCATCACCCACACACAGCCTGTCCCACTCTCAGATACCAGCTCCTCCATCACCCACACACAGCCTGTCCCACTCTCAGATACCAGCTCCTCCATCACCCACACACACAGCCTGTCCCACTCTCAGATACCAGCTCCTCCATCACCCACACACACAGCCTGTCCCACTCTCAGATACCAGCTCCTCCATCACCCACACACACAGCCTGTCCCACTCTCAGATACCAGCTCCTCCATCACCCACACACAGAGCCTGTCCCACTCTCAGATACCAGCTCCTCCATCACCCACACACAGCCTGTCCCACTCTCAGATACCAGCTCCTCCATCACCCACACACACAGCCTGTCCCACTCTCAGATACCAGCTCCTCCATCACCCACACACAGTCTGTCCCACTCTCAGATACCAGCTCCTCCATCACCCACACACAGCCTGTCCCACTCTCAGATACCAGCTCTTCCATCACCCATACACAGCCTGTCCCACTCTCAGATACCAGCTCCTCCATCACCCACACACAGCCTGTCCCATTCTCAGATACCAGCTCCTCCATCACCCACACACAGCCTGTCCCACTCTCAGATACCAGCTCCTCCATCACCCACACACACAGCCTGTCCCACTCTCGATACCAGCTCCTCCATCACCCCCACACAGCCTGTCCCACTCTCAGATACCAGCTCCTCCATCACCCACACACCGCCTGTCCCACTCTCAGATACCAGCTCCTCCATCACCCACACACAGCCTGTCCCACTCTCAGATACCGCTCCTCCATCACCCACACACAGCCTGTCCCACTCTCAGATACCAGCTCCTCCATCACCCACACACAGCCTGTCCCACTCTCAGATACCAGCTCCTCCATCACCCCCACACACAGCCTGTCCCACTCTCAGATACCAGCTCCTCCATCACCCACACACAGCCTGTCCCACTCTCAGATACCAGCTCCTCCATCACCCACACACAGCCTGTCCCACTCTCAGATACCAGCTCCTCCATCACCCACACACAGCCTGTCCCACTCTCAGATACCAGCTCCTCCATCACCCACACACAGCCTGTCCTACTCTCAGATACCAGCTCCTCCATCACCCACACACAGCCTGTCCCACTCTCAGATACCAGCTCCTCCATCACCCACACACACAGCCTGTCCCACTCTCAGATACCAGCTCTCCATCACCACACACAGCCTGTCCCACTCTCAGATACCAGCTCCTCCATCACCCACACACAGCCTGTCCCACTCTCAGATACCAGCTCCTCCATCACCCACACACAGCCTGTCCCACTCTCAGATACCAGCTCCTCCATCACCCACACACAGCCTGTCCCACTCTCAGATACCAGCTCCTCCATCACCCACACACAGCCTGTCCCACTCTCAGATACCAGCTCCTCCATCACCACACACAGCCTGTCCCACTCTCAGATACCAGCTCCTCCATCACCCACACACACAGCTGTCCCACTCTCAGATACCAGCTCCTCCATCACCCACACACAGCCTGTCCCACTCTCAGATACCAGCTCCTCCATCACCCACACACAGCCTGTCCCACTCTCAGATACCAGCTCCTCCATCACCCACACACAGCCTGTCCCACTCTCAGATACCAGCTCCTCCATCACCCACACACAGCCTGTCCCACTCTCAGATACCAGCTCCTCCATCACCCACCACACACAGTCTGTCCCACTCTCAGATACCAGCTCCTCCATCACCCACACACAGCCTGTCCCACTCTCAGATACCAGCTCCTCCATCACCCACACACAGCCTGTCCCACTCTCAGATACCAGCTCCTCCATCACCCACACACAGCCTGTCCCACTCTCAGATACCAGCTCCTCCATCACCCACACACAGCCTGTCCCACTCTCAGATACCAGCTCCTCCATCACACACACACAGCCTGTCCCACTCTCAGATACCAGCTCCTCCATCACCCACACACACAGCCTGTCCCACTCTCAGATACCAGCTCTCCATCACCCACACACAGCCTGTCCCACTCTCAGATACCAGCTCCTCCATCACCCACACACAGCCTGTCCCACTCTCAGATACCAGCTCCTCCATCACCCCACACACAGCCTGTCCACTCTCAGATACCAGCTCCTCCATCACCCACACACAGCCTGTCCCACTCTCAGATACCAGCTCCTCCATCACCCCACACACAGCCTGTCCCACTCTCAGATACCAGCTCCTCCATCACCCACACACAGCTGTCCCACTCTCAGATACCAGCTCCTCCATCACACACACACAGCCTGTCCCACTCTCAGATACCAGCTCCTCCATCACCCACACACAGCCTGTCCCACTCTCAGATACCAGCTCCTCCATCACCCACACACAGCCTGTCCCACTCTCAGATACCAGCTCCTCCATCACCCACACACAGCCTGTCCCACTCTCAGATACCAGCTCCTCCATCACCCACACACAGCCTGTCCCACTCTCAGATACCAGCTCCTCCATCACCCACACACAGCCTGTCCCACTCTCAGATACCAGCTCCTCCATCACCCACACACACAGCCTGTCCCACTCTCAGATACCAGCTCCTCCATCACCCACACACAGCCTGTCCCACTCTCAGATACCAGCTCCTCCATCACCCACACACAGCCTGTCCCACTCTCAGATACCAGCTCCTCCATCACCCACACACAGCCTGTCCCACTCTCAGATACCAGCTCCTCCATCACCCACACACAGCCTGTCCCACTCTCAGATACCAGCTCCTCCATCACCCACACACACAGCCTGTCCCACTCTCAGATACCAGCTCCTCCATCACCTCACACACAGCCTGTCCCACTCTCAGATACCAGCTCCTCCATCACCCACACACAGCCTGTCCCACTCTCAGATACCAGCTCCTCCATCACCCACACACACAGCCTGTCCCACTCTCAGATACCAGCTCCTCCATCACCCACA